>NW_028115679.1:0-33571 GCF_964273445.1 Streptopelia decaocto
CATTCCCATTGAAACTTTTCAAATCCCTCTCAAAATTGTTGAAATTCTCTTGAAGCTTTTAAAATTCTCTCTAGAATTTTCAAAATCCATGGCCACATGTTTACAATTTCACATAAAAAAATGGCTAAAATTCCAGTTGAAATTTTTTCAAAGTCCCTTAAAAATTTTCCAATTTTTGTCCCAATTCTTCCCATTCCCATTGAATCTTTTCAAATCCCTCTCAAAATTGTTGAAATTCTGTTGAAGCTTTTAAAATTCTCTCTAGAATTTTCAAAATCCATGTCCACATGTTTACAATTTCACGTCAAAAAATTGCTAAAATTCCAGTTGAAATTTTTTCAAAGTCCCTTAAAAATTTTCCAATTTTTGTCCCAATTCTTCCCATTCCCATTGAAACTTTTCAAATCCCTCTCAAAATTGTTGAAATTCTGTTGAAGCTTTTAAAATTCTCTCTAGAATTTTCAAAATCCATGGCCACATGTTTACAATTTCACGTAACAAAATTGCTAAAATTCCAGTTGAAATTTTTTCAAAGTCCCTTAAAAATTTTCCAATTTTTGTCCCAATTCTTCCCATTCCCATTGAAACTTTTCAAATCCCTCCCAAAATTGTTGAAATTCTGTTGAAGCTTTTAAAATTCTCTCTAGAATTTTCAAAATCCACTTCATCATGTTTACAATTTCACGTCAAAAAATGGCTAAAATTCCAGTTGAAATTTTTTCAAAGTCCCTGAAAAATTTTCCAATTTTTGTCCCAATTCTTCCCATTCCCATTGAAACTTTTCAAATCCCTCTCAAAATTGTTGAAATTCTGTTGAAGCTTTTAAAATTCTCTCTAGAAGTTTCAAAATCCATGTCCACATGTTTACAATTTCACGTCAAAAAATGGCTAAAATTCCAGTTGAAATTTTTTCAAAGTCCCTGAAAAAATTTCCAATTTTTGTCCCAATTCTTCCCATTCCCATTGAAACTTTTCAAATCCCTCCCAAAATTGTTGAAATTCTGTTGAAGCTTTTAAAATTCTCTCTAGAATTTTCAAAATCCATGTCCACATGTTTACAATTTCACGTCAAAAAATGGCTAAAATTCCAGTTGAAATTTTTTCAAAGTCCCTTAAAAATTTTCCAATTTTTGTCCCAATTCTTCCCATTCCCATTGAAACTTTTCAAATCCCTCTCAAAATTGTGGAAATTCTGTTGAAGCTTTTAAAATTCTCTCTAGAATTTTCAAAATCCATGTCCACATGTTTACAATTTCACGTCAAAAAATTGCTAAAATTCCAGTTGAAATTTTTTCAAAGTCCCTTAAAAATTTTCCAATTTTTGTCCCAATTCTTCCCATTCCCATTGAAACTTTTCAAATCCCTCTCAAAATTGTTGAAATTCTCTTGAAGCTTTTAAAATTCTCTCTAGAATTTTCAAAATCCATGTCCACATGTTTACAATTTCACGTCAAAAAATGGCTAAAATTCCAGTTGCAATTTTTTCAAAGTCCCTTAAAAATTTTCCAATTTTTGTCCCAATTCTTCCCATTCCCATTGAAACTTTTCAAATCCCTCTCAAAATTGTTGAAATTCTCTTGAAGCTTTTAAAATTCTCTCTAGAATTTTCAAAATCCATGGCCACATGTTTACAATTTCACATAAAAAAATGGCTAAAATTCCAGTTGAAATTTTTTCAAAGTCCCTTAAAAATTTTCCAATTTTTGTCCCAATTCTTCCCATTCCCATTGAAACTTTTCAAATCCCTCTCAAAATTGTTGAAATTCTCTTGAAGCTTTTAAAATTCTCTCTAGAATTTTCAAAATCCATGGCCACATGTTTACAATTTCACGTCAAAAAATTGCTAAAATTCCAGTTGAAATTTTTTCAAAGTCTCTGAAAAATTTTCCAATTTTTGCCCCAATTCTTCCCATTCCCATTGAAACTTTTCAAATCCCTCTCAAAATTGTTGAAATTCTCTTGAAGCTTTTAAAATTCTCTCTAGAATTTTCAAAATCCATGGCCACATGTTTACAATTTCACATAAAAAAATGGCTAAAATTCCAGTTGAAATTTTTTCAAAGTCCCTTAAAAATTTTCCAATTTTTGTCCCAATTCTTCCCATTCCCATTGAATCTTTTCAAATCCCTCTCAAAATTGTTGAAATTCTGTTGAAGCTTTTAAAATTCTCTCTAGAATTTTCAAAATCCATGTCCACATGTTTACAATTTCACGTCAAAAAATTGCTAAAATTCCAGTTGAAATTTTTTCAAAGTCCCTTAAAAATTTTCCAATTTTTGTCCCAATTCTTCCCATTCCCATTGAAACTTTTCAAATCCCTCTCAAAATTGTTGAAATTCTGTTGAAGCTTTTAAAATTCTCTCTAGAATTTTCAAAATCCATGGCCACATGTTTACAATTTCACGTAACAAAATTGCTAAAATTCCAGTTGAAATTTTTTCAAAGTCCCTTAAAAATTTTCCAATTTTTGTCCCAATTCTTCCCATTCCCATTGAAACTTTTCAAATCCCTCCCAAAATTGTTGAAATTCTGTTGAAGCTTTTAAAATTCTCTCTAGAATTTTCAAAATCCACTTCATCATGTTTACAATTTCACGTCAAAAAATGGCTAAAATTCCAGTTGAAATTTTTTCAAAGTCCCTGAAAAATTTTCCAATTTTTGTCCCAATTCTTCCCATTCCCATTGAAACTTTTCAAATCCCTCTCAAAATTGTTGAAATTCTGTTGAAGCTTTTAAAATTCTCTCTAGAAGTTTCAAAATCCATGTCCACATGTTTACAATTTCACGTCAAAAAATGGCTAAAATTCCAGTTGAAATTTTTTCAAAGTCCCTGAAAAAATTTCCAATTTTTGTCCCAATTCTTCCCATTCCCATTGAAACTTTTCAAATCCCTCCCAAAATTGTTGAAATTCTGTTGAAGCTTTTAAAATTCTCTCTAGAATTTTCAAAATCCATGTCCACATGTTTACAATTTCACGTCAAAAAATGGCTAAAATTCCAGTTGAAATTTTTTCAAAGTCCCTTAAAAATTTTCCAATTTTTGTCCCAATTCTTCCCATTCCCATTGAAACTTTTCAAATCCCTCTCAAAATTGTGGAAATTCTGTTGAAGCTTTTAAAATTCTCTCTAGAATTTTCAAAATCCATGTCCACATGTTTACAATTTCACGTCAAAAAATTGCTAAAATTCCAGTTGAAATTTTTTCAAAGTCCCTTAAAAATTTTCCAATTTTTGTCCCAATTCTTCCCATTCCCATTGAAACTTTTCAAATCCCTCTCAAAATTGTTGAAATTCTCTTGAAGCTTTTAAAATTCTCTCTAGAATTTTCAAAATCCATGGCCACATGTTTACAATTTCACGTCAAAAAATGGCTAAAATTCCAGTTGAAATTTTTTCAAAGTCCCTTAAAAATTTTCCAATTTTTGTCCCAATTCTTCCCATTCCCATTGAAACTTTTCAAATCCCTCTCAAAATTGTTGAAATTCTCTTGAAGCTTTTAAAATTCTCTCTAGAATTTTCAAAATCCATGGCCACATGTTTACAATTTCACATAAAAAAATGGCTAAAATTCCAGTTGAAATTTTTTCAAAGTCCCTTAAAAATTTTCCAATTTTTGTCCCAATTCTTCCCATTCCCATTGAAACTTTTCAAATCCCTCTCAAAATTGTTGAAATTCTCTTGAAGCTTTTAAAATTCTCTCTAGAATTTTCAAAATCCATGTCCACATGTTTACAATTTCACGTCAAAAAATGGCTAAAATTCCAGTTGAAATTTTTTCAAAGTCCCTTAAAAATTTTCCAATTTTTGTCCCAATTCTTCCCATTCCCATTGAAACTTTTCAAATCCCTCTCAAAATTGTTGAAATTCTCTTGAAGCTTTTAAAATTCTCTCTAGAATTTTCAAAATCCATGGCCACATGTTTACAATTTCACGTCAAAAAATTGCTAAAATTCCAGTTGAAATTTTTTCAAAGTCTCTGAAAAATTTTCCAATTTTTGCCCCAATTCTTCCCATTCCCATTGAAACTTTTCAAATCCCTCTCAAAATTGTTGAAATTCTCTTGAAGCTTTTAAAATTCTCTCTAGAATTTTCAAAATCCATGGCCACATGTTTACAATTTCACATAAAAAAATGGCTAAAATTCCAGTTGAAATTTTTTCAAAGTCCCTTAAAAATTTTCCAATTTTTGTCCCAATTCTTCCCATTCCCATTGAATCTTTTCAAATCCCTCTCAAAATTGTTGAAATTCTGTTGAAGCTTTTAAAATTCTCTCTAGAATTTTCAAAATCCATGGCCACATGTTTACAATTTCACGTCAAAAAATTGCTAAAATTCCAGTTGAAATTTTTTCAAAGTCCCTTAAAAATTTTCCAATTTTTGTCCCAATTCTTCCCATTCCCATTGAAACTTTTCAAATCCCTCTCAAAATTGTTGAAATTCTGTTGAAGCTTTTAAAATTCTCTCTAGAATTTTCAAAATCCATGTCCACATGTTTACAATTTCACGTCAAAAAATGGCTAAAATTCCAGTTGAAATTTTTTCAAAGTCCCTTAAAAATTTTCCAATTTTTGTCCCAATTCTTCCCATTCCCATTGAAACTTTTCAAATCCCTCTCAAAATTGTTGAAATTCTGTTGAAGCTTTTAAAATTCTCTCTAGAATTTTCAAAATCCATGTCCACATGTTTACAATTTCACATAAAAAAATGGCTAAAATTCCAGTTGAAATATTTTCAAAGTCCCTTAAAAATTTTCCAATTTTTGTCCCAATTCTTCCCATTCCCATTGAAACTTTTCAAATCCCTCTCAAAATTGTGGAAATTCTGTTGAAGCTTTTAAAATTCTCTCTAGAATTTTCAAAATCCATGTCCACATGTTTACAATTTCACGTCAAAAAATGGCTAAAATTCCAGTTGAAATTTTTTCAAAGTCCCTTAAAAATTTTCCAATTTTTGCCCCAATTCTTCCCATTCCCATTGAAACTTTTCAAATCCCTCTCAAAATTGTTGAAATTCTGTTGAAGCTTTTAAAATTCTCTCTAGAATTTTCAAAATCCATGGCCACATGTTTACAATTTCACGTCAAAAAATGGCTAAAATGCCAGTTGAAATTTTTTCAAAGTCCCTTCAAAATTTTCCAATTTTTGTCCCAATTCTTCCCATTCCCATTGAAACTTTTCAAATCCCTCCCAAAATTGTGGAAATTCTGTTGAAGCTTTTAAAATTCTCTCTAGAATTTTCAAAATCCACTTCATCATGTTTACAATTTCACGTCAAAAAATGGCTAAAATTCCAGTTGAAATTTTTTCAAAGTCCCTTAAAAATTTTCCAATTTTTGCCCCAATTCTTCCCATTCCCATTGAAACTTTTCAAATCCCTCTCAAAATTGTTGAAATTCTGTTGAAGCTTTTAAAATTCTCTCTAGAATTTTCAAAATCCACTTCAACATGTTTACAATTTCACGTCAAAAAATTGCTAAAATTCCAGTTGAAATTTTTTCAAAGTCCCTTAAAAATTTTCCAATTTTTGCCCCAATTCTTCCCATTCCCATTGAAACTTTTCAAATCCCTCTCAAAATTGTTGAAATTCTCTTGAAGCTTTGAAAATTCTCTCTAGAATTTTCAAAATCCATGTCCACATGTTTACAATTTCACGTCAAAAAATGGCTAAAATTCCAGTTGAAATTTTTTCAAAGTCCCTTAAAAATTTTCCAATTTTTGTCCCAATTCTTCCCATTCCCATTGAAACTTTTCAAATCCCTCCCAAAATTGTGGAAATTCTGTTGAAGCTTTTAAAATTCTCTCTAGAATTTTCAAAATCCATGTCCACATGTTTACAATTTCACGTCAAAAAATGGCTAAAATGCCAGTTGAAATTTTTTCAAAGTCCCTTCAAAATTTTCCAATTTTTGTCCCAATTCTTCCCATTCCCATTGAAACTTTTCAAATCCCTCTCAAAATTGTGGAAATTCTGTTGAAGCTTTTAAAATTCTCTCTAGAATTTTCAAAATCCATGTCCACATGTTTACAATTTCACGTCAAAAAATGGCTAAAATGCCAGTTGAAATTTTTTCAAAGTCCCTTAAAAATTTTCCAATTTTTGTCCCAATTCTTCCCATTCCCATTGAAACTTTTCAAATCCCTCTCAAAATTGTGGAAATTCTGTTGAAGCTTTTAAAATTCTCTCTAGAATTTTCAAAATCCACTTCAACATGTTTACAATTTCACGTAAAAAAATGGCTAAAATTCCAGTTGAAATTTTTTCAAAGTCCCTTAAAAATTTTCCAATTTTTGTCCCAATTCTTCTCATTCCCATTGAAACTTTTCAAATCCCTCTCAAAATTGTTGAAATTCTCTTGAAGCTTTAAAAATTCTCTCTAGAATTTTCAAAATCCATGTCCACATGTTTACAATTTCACGTCAAAAAATGGCTAAAATTCCAGTTGAAATTTTTTCAAAGTCCCTTAAAAATTTTCCAATTTTTGTCCCAATTCTTCCCATTCCCATTGAAACTTTTCAAATCCCTCTCAAAATTGTTGAAATTCTGTTGAAGCTTTTAAAATTCTCTCTAGAATTTTCAAAATCCATGTCCACATGTTTACAATTTCACGTCAAAAAATGGCTAAAATTCCAGTTGAAATTTTTTCAAAGTCCCTTAAAAATTTTCCAATTTTTGTCCCAATTCTTCCCATTCCCATTGAAACTTTTCAAATCCCTCTCAAAATTGTTGAAATTCTGTTGAAGCTTTTAAAATTCTCTCTAGAATTTTCAAAATCCACTTCAACATGTTTACAATTTCACGTCAAAAAATTGCTAAAATTCCAGTTGAAATTTTTTCAAAGTCCCTTAAAAATTTTCCAATTTTTGTCCCAATTCTTCCCATTCCCATTGAATCTTTTCAAATCCCTCTCAAAATTGTTGAAATTCTGTTGAAGCTTTTAAAATTCTCTCTAGAATTTTCAAAATCCATGTCCACATGTTTACAATTTCACGTAACAAAATTGCTAAAATTCCAGTTGAAATTTTTTTCAAAGTCCCTTAAAAATTTTCCAATTTTTGTCCCAATTCTTCCCATTCCCATTGAAACTTTTCAAATCCCTCCCAAAATTGTTGAAATTCTGTTGAAGCTTTTAAAATTCTCTCTAGAATTTTCAAAATCCACTTCATCATGTTTACAATTTCACGTCAAAAAATGGCTAAAATTCCAGTTGAAATTTTTTCAAAGTCCCTTAAAAAATTTCCAATTTTTGCCCCAATTCTTCCCATTCCCATTGAAACTTTTCAAATCCCTCTCAAAATTGTTGAAATTCTGTTGAAGCTTTTAAAATTCTCTCTAGAATTTTCAAAATCCATGTCCACATGTTTACAATTTCACGTCAAAAAATTGCTAAAATTCCAGTTGAAATTTTTTCAAAGTCCCTTAAAAATTTTCCAATTTTTGTCCCAATTCTTCCCATTCCCATTGAAACTTTTCAAATCCCTCTCAAAATTGTTGAAATTCTCTTGAAGCTTTTAAAATTCTCTCTAGAATTTTCAAAATCCATGTCCACATGTTTACAATTTCACGTCAAAAAATGGCTAAAATTCCAGTTGAAATTTTTTCAAAGTCCCTTAAAAATTTTCCAATTTTTGTCCCAATTCTTCCCATTCCCATTGAAACTTTTCAAATCCCTCTCAAAATTGTTGAAATTCTCTTGAAGCTTTTAAAATTCTCTCTAGAATTTTCAAAATCCATGTCCACATGTTTACAATTTCACGTCAAAAAATGGCTAAAATTCCAGTTGAAATTTTTTCAAAGTCCCTGAAAAATTTTCCAATTTTTGTCCCAATTCTTCCCATTCCCATTGAAACTTTTCAAATCCCTCTCAAAATTGTTGAAATTCTCTTGAAGCTTTTAAAATTCTCTCTAGAATTTTCAAAATCCATGGCCACATGTTTACAATTTCACGTCAAAAAATGGCTAAAATTCCAGTTGAAATTTTTTCAAAGTCCCTTAAAAATTTTCCAATTTTTGTCCCAATTCTTCCCATTCCCATTGAAACTTTTCAAATCCCTCTCAAAATTGTGGAAATTCTGTTGAAGCTTTTAAAATTCTCTCTAGAATTTTCAAAATCCATGTCCACATGTTTACAATTTCACGTCAAAAAATGGCTAAAATTCCAGTTGAAATTTTTTCAAAGTCCCTTAAAAATTTTCCAATTTTTGTCCCAATTCTTCCCATTCCCATTGAAACTTTTCAAATCCCTCTCAAAATTGTTGAAATTCTCTTGAAGCTTTTAAAATTCTCTCTAGAATTTTCAAAATCCATGTCCACATGTTTACAATTTCACGTCAAAAAATGGCTAAAATTCCAGTTGAAATTTTTTCAAAGTCCCTTAAAAATTTTCCAATTTTTGCCCCAATTCTTCCCATTCCCATTGAAACTTTTCAAATCCCTCTCAAAATTGTTGAAATTCTCTTGAAGCTTTTAAAATTCTCTCTAGAATTTTCAAAATCCATGTCCACATGTTTACAATTTCACGTCAAAAAATGGCTAAAATTCCAGTTGAAATTTTTTCAAAGTCCCTGAAAAAATTTCCAATTTTTGTCCCAATTCTTCCCATTCCCATTGAAACTTTTCAAATCCCTCCCAAAATTGTTGAAATTCTGTTGAAGCTTTTAAAATTCTCTCTAGAATTTTCAAAATCCATGTCCACATGTTTACAATTTCACGTCAAAAAATGGCTAAAATTCCAGTTGAAATTTTTTCAAAGTCCCTTAAAAATTTTCCAATTTTTGTCCCAATTCTTCCCATTCCCATTGAAACTTTTCAAATCCCTCTCAAAATTGTGGAAATTCTCTTGAAGCTTTTAAAATTCTCTCTAGAATTTTCAAAATCCATGTCCACATGTTTACAATTTCACGTCAAAAAATGGCTAAAATTCCAGTTGAAATTTTTTCAAAGTCCCTTAAAAATTTTCCAATTTTTGTCCCAATTCTTCCCATTCCCATTGAAACTTTTCAAATCCCTCTCAAAATTGTTGAAATTCTCTTGAAGCTTTGAAAATTCTCTCTAGAATTTTCAAAATCCATGTCCACATGTTTACAATTTCACGTCAAAAAATGGCTAAAATTCCAGTTGAAATTTTTTCAAAGTCCCTTAAAAATTTTCCAATTTTTGTCCCAATTCTTCCCATTCCCATTGAAACTTTTCAAATCCCTCTCAAAATTGTTGAAATTCTCTTGAAGCTTTGAAAATTCTCTCTAGAATTTTCAAAATCCATGGCCACATGTTTACAATTTCACGTCAAAAAATGGCTAAAATTCCAGTTGAAATTTTTTCAAAGTCCCTTAAAAATTTTCCAATTTTTGTCCCAATTCTTCCCATTCCCATTGAAACTTTTCAAATCCCTCTCAAAATTGTTGAAATTCTCTTGAAGCTTTTAAAATTCTCTCTAGAATTTTCAAAATCCATGTCCACATGTTTACAATTTCACGTCAAAAAATGGCTAAAATTCCAGTTGAAATTTTTTCAAAGTCCCTTAAAAATTTTCCAATTTTTGTCCCAATTCTTCCCATTCCCATTGAAACTTTTCAAATCCCTCTCAAAATTGTGGAAATTCTGTTGAAGCTTTTAAAATTCTCTCTAGAATTTTCAAAATCCATGTCCACATGTTTACAATTTCACGTCAAAAAATGGCTAAAATTCCAGTTGAAATTTTTTCAAAGTCCCTTAAAAATTTTCCAATTTTTGTCCCAATTCTTCCCATTCCCATTGAAACTTTTCAAATCCCTCTCAAAATTGTTGAAATTCTCTTGAAGCTTTTAAAATTCTCTCTAGAATTTTCAAAATCCATGTCCACATGTTTACAATTTCACGTCAAAAAATGGCTAAAATTCCAGTTGAAATTTTTTCAAAGTCCCTTAAAAATTTTCCAATTTTTGCCCCAATTCTTCCCATTCCCATTGAAACTTTTCAAATCCCTCTCAAAATTGTGGAAATTCTGTTGAAGCTTTTAAAATTCTCTCTAGAAGTTTCAAAATCCATGTCCACATGTTTACAATTTCACGTCAAAAAATGGCTAAAATTCCAGTTGAAATTTTTTCAAAGTCCCTGAAAAAATTTCCAATTTTTGTCCCAATTCTTCCCATTCCCATTGAAACTTTTCAAATCCCTCCCAAAATTGTTGAAATTCTGTTGAAGCTTTTAAAATTCTCTCTAGAATTTTCAAAATCCATGTCCACATGTTTACAATTTCACGTCAAAAAATGGCTAAAATTCCAGTTGAAATTTTTTCAAAGTCCCTTAAAAATTTTCCAATTTTTGTCCCAATTCTTCCCATTCCCATTGAAACTTTTCAAATCCCTCTCAAAATTGTTGAAATTCTCTTGAAGCTTTGAAAATTCTCTCTAGAATTTTCAAAATCCATGTCCACATGTTTACAATTTCACGTCAAAAAATGGCTAAAATTCCAGTTGAAATTTTTTCAAAGTCCCTTAAAAATTTTCCAATTTTTGTCCCAATTCTTCCCATTCCCATTGAAACTTTTCAAATCCCTCTCAAAATTGTTGAAATTCTCTTGAAGCTTTTAAAATTCTCTCTAGAATTTTCAAAATCCATGGCCACATGTTTACAATTTCACGTCAAAAAATGGCTAAAATTCCAGTTGCAATTTTTTCAAAGTCCCTTAAAAATTTTCCAATTTTTGTCCCAATTCTTCCCATTCCCATTGAAACTTTTCAAATCCCTCTCAAATTGTTGAAATTCTCTTGAAGCTTTTAAAATTCTCTCTAGAATTTTCAAAATCCATGGCCACATGTTTACAATTTCACGTCAAAAAATGGCTAAAATTCCAGTTGAAATTTTTTCAAAGTCCCTTAAAAATTTTCCAATTTTTGTCCCAATTCTTCCCATTCCCATTGAAACTTTTCAAATCCCTCTCAAAATTGTTGAAATTCTCTTGAAGCTTTGAAAATTCTCTCTAGAATTTTCAAAATCCATGTCCACATGTTTACAATTTCACGTCAAAAAATGGCTAAAATTCCAGTTGAAATTTTTTCAAAGTCCCTTAAAAATTTTCCAATTTTTGTCCCAATTCTTCCCATTCCCATTGAAACTTTTCAAATCCCTCTCAAAATTGTTGAAATTCTCTTGAAGCTTTGAAAATTCTCTCTAGAATTTTCAAAATCCATGTCCACATGTTTACAATTTCACGTCAAAAAATGGCTAAAATTCCAGTTGAAATTTTTTCAAAGTCCCTTAAAAATTTTCCAATTTTTGTCCCAATTCTTCCCATTCCCATTGAAACTTTTCAAATCCCTCTCAAAATTGTTGAAATTCTCTTGAAGCTTTTAAAATTCTCTCTAGAATTTTCAAAATCCATGGCCACATGTTTACAATTTCACGTCAAAAAATGGCTAAAATTCCAGTTGCAATTTTTTCAAAGTCCCTTAAAAATTTTCCAATTTTTGTCCCAATTCTTCCCATTCCCATTGAAACTTTTCAAATCCCTCTCAAAATTGTTGAAATTCTGTTGAAGCTTTTAAAATTCTCTCTAGAATTTTCAAAATCCATGTCCACATGTTTACAATTTCACGTCAAAAAATGGCTAAAATTCCAGTTGAAATTTTTTCAAAGTCCCTTAAAAATTTTCCAATTTTTGTCCCAATTCTTCCCATTCCCATTGAAACTTTTCAAATCCCTCTCAAAATTGTTGAAATTCTGTTGAAGCTTTTAAAATTCTCTCTAGAATTTTCAAAATCCATGTCCACATGTTTACAATTTCACGTCAAAAAATGGCTAAAATTCCAGTTGAAATTTTTTCAAAGTCCCTTAAAAATTTTCCAATTTTTGTCCCAATTCTTCCCATTCCCATTGAAACTTTTCAAATCCCTCTCAAAATTGTTGAAATTCTCTTGAAGCTTTTAAAATTCTCTCTAGAATTTTCAAAATCCATGTCCACATGTTTACAATTTCACGTCAAAAAATGGCTAAAATTCCAGTTGAAATTTTTTCAAAGTCCCTTAAAAATTTTCCAATTTTTGTCCCAATTCTTCCCATTCCCATTGAAACTTTTCAAATCCCTCTCAAAATTGTTGAAATTCTGTTGAAGCTTTTAAAATTCTCTCTAGAATTTTCAAAATCCATGTCCACATGTTTACAATTTCACGTCAAAAAATGGCTAAAATTCCAGTTGAAATTTTTTCAAAGTCCCTTCAAAATTTTCCAATTTTTGTCCCAATTCTTCCCATTCCCATTGAAACTTTTCAAATCCCTCTCAAAATTGTTGAAATTCTCTTGAAGCTTTTAAAATTCTCTCTAGAATTTTCAAAATCCATGTCCACATGTTTACAATTTCACGTCAAAAAATGGCTAAAATTCCAGTTGAAATTTTTTCAAAGTCCCTGAAAAATTTTCCAATTTTTGTCCCAATTCTTCCCATTCCCATTGAAACTTTTCAAATCCCTCTCAAAATTGTTGAAATTCTCTTGAAGCTTTGAAAATTCTCTCTAGAATTTTCAAAATCCATGTCCACATGTTTACAATTTCACGTCAAAAAATTGCTAAAATTCCAGTTGAAATTTTTTCAAAGTCACTTAAAAATTTTCCAATTTTTGTCCCAATTCTTCCCATTCCCATTGAATCTTTTCAAATCCCTCTCAAAATTGTTGAAATTCTGTTGAAGCTTTTAAAATTCTCTCTAGAATTTTCAAAATCCATGTCCACATGTTTACAATTTCACGTCAAAAAATGGCTAAAATTCCAGTTGAAATTTTTTCAAAGTCCCTTAAAAATTTTCCAATTTTTGTCCCAATTCTTCCCATTCCCATTGAAACTTTTCAAATCCCTCTCAAAATTGTTGAAATTCTCTTGAAGCTTTGAAAATTCTCTCTAGAATTTTCAAAATCCATGTCCACATGTTTACAATTTCACGTCAAAAAATGGCTAAAATTCCAGTTGAAATTTTTTCAAAGTCCCTGAAAAATTTTCCAATTTTTGTCCCAATTCTTCCCATTCCCATTGAAACTTTTCAAATCCCTCTCAAAATTGTTGAAATTCTCTTGAAGCTTTTAAAATTCTCTCTAGAATTTTCAAAATCCATGGCCACATGTTTACAATTTCACGTCAAAAAATGGCTAAAATTCCAGTTGAAATTTTTTCAAAGTCCCTGAAAAATTTTCCAATTTTTGTCCCAATTCTTCCCATTCCCATTGAAACTTTTCAAATCCCTCCCAAAATTGTTGAAATTCTGTTGAAGCTTTTAAAATTCTCTCTAGAATTTTCAAAATCCATGTCCACATGTTTACAATTTCACGTCAAAAAATGGCTAAAATTCCAGTTGAAATTTTTTCAAAGTCCCTTAAAAATTTTCCAATTTTTGTCCCAATTCTTCCCATTCCCATTGAAACTTTTCAAATCCCTCTCAAAATTGTGGAAATTCTGTTGAAGCTTTTAAAATTCTCTCTAGAATTTTCAAAATCCATGTCCACATGTTTACAATTTCACGTCAAAAAATGGCTAAAATTCCAGTTGAAATTTTTTCAAAGTCCCTTAAAAATTTTCCAATTTTTGTCCCAATTCTTCCCATTCCCATTGAAACTTTTCAAATCCCTCTCAAAATTGTTGAAATTCTCTTGAAGCTTTTAAAATTCTCTCTAGAATTTTCAAAATCCATGTCCACATGTTTACAATTTCACGTCAAAAAATGGCTAAAATTCCAGTTGAAATTTTTTCAAAGTCCCTTAAAAATTTTCCAATTTTTGTCCCAATTCTTCCCATTCCCATTGAAACTTTTCAAATCCCTCTCAAAATTGTTGAAATTCTCTTGAAGCTTTTAAAATTCTCTCTAGAATTTTCAAAATCCATGTCCACATGTTTACAATTTCACGTCAAAAAATGGCTAAAATTCCAGTTGAAATTTTTTCAAAGTCCCTTAAAAATTTTCCAATTTTTGTCCCAATTCTTCCCATTCCCATTGAAACTTTTCAAATCCCTCTCAAAATTGTTGAAATTCTCTTGAAGCTTTTAAAATTCTCTCTAGAATTTTCAAAATCCATGTCCACATGTTTACAATTTCACGTCAAAAAATGGCTAAAATTCCAGTTGAAATTTTTTCAAAGTCCCTTAAAAATTTTCCAATTTTTGTCCCAATTCTTCCCATTCCCATTGAAACTTTTCAAATCCCTCTCAAAATTGTTGAAATTCTCTTGAAGCTTTTAAAATTCTCTCTAGAATTTTCAAAATCCATGTCCACATGTTTACAATTTCACGTCAAAAAATTGCTAAAATTCCAGTTGCAATTTTTTCAAAGTCCCTTAAAAATTTTCCAATTTTTGTCCCAATTCTTCCCATTCCCATTGAAACTTTTCAAATCCCTCTCAAAATTGTTGAAATTCTCTTGAAGCTTTTAAAATTCTCTCTAGAATTTTCAAAATCCACTTCATCATGTTTACAATTTCACGTCAAAAAATGGCTAAAATTCCAGTTGAAATTTTTTCAAAGTCCCTGAAAAATTTTCCAATTTTTGTCCCAATTCTTCCCATTCCCATTGAAACTTTTCAAATCCCTCTCAAAATTGTTGAAATTCTCTTGAAGCTTTTAAAATTCTCTCTAGAATTTTCAAAATCCATGTCCACATGTTTACAATTTCACGTCAAAAAATGGCTAAAATTCCAGTTGAAATTTTTTCAAAGTCCCTTAAAAATTTTCCAATTTTTGTCCCAATTCTTCCCATTCCCATTGAAACTTTTCAAATCCCTCTCAAAATTGTTGAAATTCTCTTGAAGCTTTGAAAATTCTCTCTAGAATTTTCAAAATCCATGTCCACATGTTTACAATTTCACGTCAAAAAATGGCTAAAATTCCAGTTGAAATTTTTTCAAAGTCCCTGAAAAATTTTCCAATTTTTGTCCCAATTCTTCCCATTCCCATTGAAACTTTTCAAATCCCTCTCAAAATTGTTGAAATTCTGTTGAAGCTTTTAAAATTCTCTCTAGAATTTTCAAAATCCATGTCCACATGTTTACAATTTCACGTCAAAAAATGGCTAAAATTCCAGTTGAAATTTTTTCAAAGTCCCTGAAAAATTTTCCAATTTTTGTCCCAATTCTTCCCATTCCCATTGAAACTTTTCAAATCCCTCTCAAAATTGTTGAAATTCTCTTGAAGCTTTGAAAATTCTCTCTAGAATTTTCAAAATCCATGGCCACATGTTTACAATTTCACGTCAAAAAATTGCTAAAATTCCAGTTGAAATTTTTTCAAAGTCCCTTAAAAATTTTCCAATTTTTGTCCCAATTCTTCCCATTCCCATTGAAACTTTTCAAATCCCTCTCAAAATTGTTGAAATTCTCTTGAAGCTTTTAAAATTCTCTCTAGAATTTTCAAAATCCATGTCCACATGTTTACAATTTCACGTCAAAAAATGGCTAAAATTCCAGTTGAAATTTTTTCAAAGTCCCTTAAAAATTTTCCAATTTTTGTCCCAATTCTTCCCATTCCCATTGAAACTTTTCAAATCCCTCTCAAAATTGTTGAAATTCTGTTGAAGCTTTTAAAATTCTCTCTAGAATTTTCAAAATCCATGTCCACATGTTTACAATTTCACGTCAAAAAATGGCTAAAATTCCAGTTGAAATTTTTTCAAAGTCCCTTAAAAATTTTCCAATTTTTGTCCCAATTCTTCCCATTCCCATTGAAACTTTTCAAATCCCTCTCAAAATTGTGGAAATTCTGTTGAAGCTTTTAAAATTCTCTCTAGAATTTTCAAAATCCATGTCCACATGTTTACAATTTCACGTCAAAAAATGGCTAAAATTCCAGTTGAAATTTTTTCAAAGTCCCTTAAAAAATTTCCAATTTTTGTCCCAATTCTTCCCATTCCCATTGAAACTTTTCAAATCCCTCCCAAAATTGTTGAAATTCTGTTGAAGCTTTTAAAATTCTCTCTAGAATTTTCAAAATCCATGTCCACATGTTTACAATTTCACGTCAAAAAATGGCTAAAATTCCAGTTGAAATTTTTTCAAAGTCCCTTAAAAATTTTCCAATTTTTGTCCCAATTCTTCCCATTCCCATTGAAACTTTTCAAATCCCTCTCAAAATTGTTGAAATTCTCTTGAAGCTTTTAAAATTCTCTCTAGAATTTTCAAAATCCATGTCCACATGTTTACAATTTCACGTCAAAAAATGGCTAAAATTCCAGTTGAAATTTTTTCAAAGTCCCTTAAAAATTTTCCAATTTTTGTCCCAATTCTTCCCATTCCCATTGAAACTTTTCAAATCCCTCTCAAAATTGTTGAAATTCTCTTGAAGCTTTTAAAATTCTCTCTAGAATTTTCAAAATCCATGTCCACATGTTTACAATTTCACGTCAAAAAATGGCTAAAATTCCAGTTGAAATTTTTTCAAAGTCCCTGAAAAATTTTCCAATTTTTGTCCCAATTCTTCCCATTCCCATTGAAACTTTTCAAATCCCTCTCAAAATTGTTGAAATTCTCTTGAAGCTTTTAAAATTCTCTCTAGAATTTTCAAAATCCATGTCCACATGTTTACAATTTCACGTCAAAAAATGGCTAAAATTCCAGTTGAAATTTTTTCAAAGTCCCTTAAAAATTTTCCAATTTTTGTCCCAATTCTTCCCATTCCCATTGAAACTTTTCAAATCCCTCTCAAAATTGTTGAAATTCTCTTGAAGCTTTTAAAATTCTCTCTAGAATTTTCAAAATCCATGTCCACATGTTTACAATTTCACGTCAAAAAATGGCTAAAATTCCAGTTGAAATTTTTTCAAAGTCCCTGAAAAATTTTCCAATTTTTGTCCCAATTCTT
Source organism: Streptopelia decaocto (assembly GCF_964273445.1). Taxonomy (NCBI): domain Eukaryota; kingdom Metazoa; phylum Chordata; class Aves; order Columbiformes; family Columbidae; genus Streptopelia; species Streptopelia decaocto. Next base: position 16,807 of record NW_028115679.1, read on the forward strand.
CCCATTCCCATTGAAACTTTTCAAATCCCTCTCAAAATTGTTGAAATTCTCTTGAAGCTTTGAAAATTCTCTCTAGAATTTTCAAAATCCATGTCCACATGTTTACAATTTCACGTCAAAAAATGGCTAAAATTCCAGTTGAAATTTTTTCAAAGTCCCTGAAAAATTTTCCAATTTTTGTCCCAATTCTTCCCATTCCCATTGAAACTTTTCAAATCCCTCTCAAAATTGTTGAAATTCTCTTGAAGCTTTTAAAATTCTCTCTAGAATTTTCAAAATCCATGTCCACATGTTTACAATTTCACGTCAAAAAATGGCTAAAATTCCAGTTGAAATTTTTTCAAAGTCCCTGAAAAATTTTCCAATTTTTGTCCCAATTCTTCCCATTCCCATTGAAACTTTTCAAATCCCTCTCAAAATTGTGGAAATTCTCTTGAAGCTTTTAAAATTCTCTCTAGAATTTTCAAAATCCATGGCCACATGTTTACAATTTCACGTCAAAAAATGGCTAAAATTCCAGTTGAAATTTTTTCAAAGTCCCTTAAAAATTTTCCAATTTTTGTCCCAATTCTTCCCATTCCCATTGAAACTTTTCAAATCCCTCTCAAAATTGTTGAAATTCTCTTGAAGCTTTTAAAATTCTCTCTAGAATTTTCAAAATCCATGGCCACATGTTTACAATTTCACATAAAAAAATGGCTAAAATTCCAGTTGAAATTTTTTCAAAGTCCCTTAAAAATTTTCCAATTTTTGCCCCAATTCTTCCCATTCCCATTGAAACTTTTCAAATCCCTCTCAAAATTGTTGAAATTCTGTTGAAGCTTTTAAAATTCTCTCTAGAATTTTCAAAATCCATGGCCACATGTTTACAATTTCACGTCAAAAAATGGCTAAAATGCCAGTTGAAATTTTTTCAAAGTCCCTTAAAAATTTTCCAATTTTTGTCCCAATTCTTCCCATTCCCATTGAAACTTTTCAAATCCCTCTCAAAATTGTTGAAATTCTGTTGAAGCTTTTAAAATTCTCTCTAGAATTTTCAAAATCCATGGCCACATGTTTACAATTTCACGTCAAAAAATTGCTAAAATTCCAGTTGAAATTTTTTCAAAGTCCCTTAAAAATTTTCCAATTTTTGTCCCAATTCTTCCCATTCCCATTGAAACTTTTCAAATCCCTCCCAAAATTGTTGAAATTCTGTTGAAGCTTTTAAAATTCTCTCTAGAATTTTCAAAATCCACTTCATCATGTTTACAATTTCACGTCAAAAAATGGCTAAAATTCCAGTTGAAATTTTTTCAAAGTCCCTTAAAAATTTTCCAATTTTTGTCCCAATTCTTCCCATTCCGATTGAAACTTTTCAAATCCCTCTCAAAATTGTTGAAATTCTGTTGAAGCTTTTAAAATTCTCTCTAGAATTTTCAAAATCAATGGACACATGTTTACAATTTCACGTCAAAAAATTGCTAAAATTCCAGTTGAAATTTTTTCAAAGTCCCTTAAAAATTTTCCAATTTTTGTCCCAATTCTTCCCATTCCCATTGAAACTTTTCAAATCCCTCTCAAAATTGTTGAAATTCTCTTGAAGCTTTTAAAATTCTCTCTAGAATTTTCAAAATCCACTTCATCATGTTTACAATTTCACGTCAAAAAATGGCTAAAATTCCAGTTGAAATTTTTTCAAAGTCCCTTAAAAATTTTCCAATTTTTGTCCCAATTCTTCCCATTCCCATTGAAACTTTTCAAATCCCTCTCAAAATTGTTGAAATTCTCTTGAAGCTTTTAAAATTCTCTCTAGAATTTTCAAAATCCATGGCCACATGTTTACAATTTCACGTCAAAAAATGGCTAAAATTCCAGTTGAAATTTTTTCAAAGTCCCTTAAAAATTTTCCAATTTTTGTCCCAATTCTTCCCATTCCCATTGAAACTTTTCAAATCCCTCTCAAAATTGTTGAAATTCTCTTGAAGCTTTTAAAATTCTCTCTAGAATTTTCAAAATCCATGGCCACATGTTTACAATTTCACATAAAAAAATGGCTAAAATTCCAGTTGAAATTTTTTCAAAGTCCCTTAAAAATTTTCCAATTTTTGTCCCAATTCTTCCCATTCCCATTGAAACTTTTCAAATCCCTCTCAAAATTGTGGAAATTGTGTTGAAGCTTTTAAAATTCTCTCTAGAATTTTCAAAATCCATGTCCACATGTTTACAATTTCACATTAAAAAATGGCTAAAATTCCAGTTGAAATTTTTTCAAAGTCCCTTAAAAATTTTCCAATTTTTGTCCCAATTCTTCCCATTCCCATTGAAACTTTTCAAATCCCTCTCAAAATTGTTGAAATTCTCTTGAAGCTTTTAAAATTCTCTCTAGAATTTTCAAAATCCATGGCCACATGTTTACAATTTCACGTCAAAAAATTGCTAAAATTCCAGTTGAAATTTTTTCAAAGTCTCTGAAAAATTTTCCAATTTTTGCCCCAATTCTTCCCATTCCCATTGAAACTTTTCAAATCCCTCTCAAAATTGTTGAAATTCTCTTGAAGCTTTTAAAATTCTCTCTAGAATTTTCAAAATCCATGGCCACATGTTTACAATTTCACATAAAAAAATGGCTAAAATTCCAGTTGAAATTTTTTCAAAGTCCCTTAAAAATTTTCCAATTTTTGTCCCAATTCTTCCCATTCCCATTGAATCTTTTCAAATCCCTCTCAAAATTGTTGAAATTCTGTTGAAGCTTTTAAAATTCTCTCTAGAATTTTCAAAATCCATGTCCACATGTTTACAATTTCACGTCAAAAAATGGCTAAAATTCCAGTTGAAATTTTTTCAAAGTCCCTTCAAAATTTTCCAATTTTTGTCCCAATTCTTCCCATTCCCATTGAAACTTTTCAAATCCCTCTCAAAATTGTTGAAATTCTGTTGAAGCTTTTAAAATTCTCTCTAGAATTTTCAAAATCCATGTCCACATGTTTACAATTTCACGTCAAAAAATGGCTAAAATTCCAGTTGAAATTTTTTCAAAGTCCCTTAAAAATTTTCCAATTTTTGTCCCAATTCTTCCCATTCCCATTGAAACTTTTCAAATCCCTCTCAAAATTGTTGAAATTCTCTTGAAGCTTTTAAAATTCTCTCTAGAATTTTCAAAATCCATGGCCACATGTTTACAATTTCACGTCAAAAAATGGCTAAAATTCCAGTTGAAATTTTTTCAAAGTCCCTTAAAAATTTTCCAATTTTTGTTCCAATTCTTCCCATTCCCATTGAAACTTTTCAAATCCCTCTCAAAATTGTTGAAATTCTGTTGAAGCTTTTAAAATTCTCTCTAGAATTTTCAAAATCAATGGCCACATGTTTACAATTTCACGTCAAAAAATTGCTAAAATTCCAGTTGAAATTTTTTCAAAGTCCCTGAAAAATTTTCCAATTTTTGTCCCAATTCTTCCCATTCCCATTGAAACTTTTCAAATCCCTCTCAAAATTGTTGAAATTCTCTTGAAGCTTTTAAAATTCTCTCTAGAATTTTCAAAATCCACTTCATCATGTTTACAATTTCACGTCAAAAAATGGCTAAAATTCCAGTTGAAATTTTTTCAAAGTCCCTTAAAAATTTTCCAATTTTTGTCCCAATTCTTCCCATTCCCATTGAAACTTTTCAAATCCCTCTCAAAATTGTTGAAATTCTCTTGAAGCTTTTAAAATTCTCTCTAGAATTTTCAAAATCCATGGCCACATGTTTACAATTTCACGTCAAAAAATGGCTAAAATTCCAGTTGAAATTTTTTCAAAGTCCCTTAAAAATTTTCCAATTTTTGTCCCAATTCTTCCCATTCCCATTGAAACTTTTCAAATCCCTCTCAAAATTGTTGAAATTCTCTTGAAGCTTTTAAAATTCTCTCTAGAATTTTCAAAATCCATGGCCACATGTTTACAATTTCACATAAAAAAATGGCTAAAATTCCAGTTGAAATTTTTTCAAAGTCCCTTAAAAATTTTCCAATTTTTGTCCCAATTCTTCCCATTCCCATTGAAACTTTTCAAATCCCTCTCAAAATTGTTGAAATTCTCTTGAAGCTTTTAAAATTCTCTCTAGAATTTTCAAAATCCATGTCCACATGTTTACAATTTCACGTCAAAAAATGGCTAAAATTCCAGTTGAAATTTTTTCAAAGTCCCTTAAAAATTTTCCAATTTTTGTCCCAATTCTTCCCATTCCCATTGAAACTTTTCAAATCCCTCTCAAAATTGTTGAAATTCTCTTGAAGCTTTTAAAATTCTCTCTAGAATTTTCAAAATCCATGGCCACATGTTTACAATTTCACGTCAAAAAATTGCTAAAATTCCAGTTGAAATTTTTTCAAAGTCTCTGAAAAATTTTCCAATTTTTGCCCCAATTCTTCCCATTCCCATTGAAACTTTTCAAATCCCTCTCAAAATTGTTGAAATTCTCTTGAAGCTTTTAAAATTCTCTCTAGAATTTTCAAAATCCATGGCCACATGTTTACAATTTCACATAAAAAAAAGGCTAAAATTCCAGTTGAAATTTTTTCAAAGTCCCTTAAAAATTTTCCAATTTTTGTCCCAATTCTTCCCATTCCCATTGAATCTTTTCAAATCCCTCTCAAAATTGTTGAAATTCTGTTGAAGCTTTTAAAATTCTCTCTAGAATTTTCAAAATCCATGTCCACATGTTTACAATTTCACGTCAAAAAATTGCTAAAATTCCAGTTGAAATTTTTTCAAAGTCCCTTAAAAATTTTCCAATTTTTGTCCCAATTCTTCCCATTCCCATTGAAACTTTTCAAATCCCTCTCAAAATTGTTGAAATTCTGTTGAAGCTTTTAAAATTCTCTCTAGAATTTTCAAAATCCATGTCCACATGTTTACAATTTCACGTCAAAAAATGGCTAAAATTCCAGTTGAAATTTTTTCAAAGTCCCTTAAAAATTTTCCAATTTTTGTCCCAATTCTTCCCATTCCCATTGAAACTTTTCAAATCCCTCTCAAAATTGTTGAAATTCTCTTGAAGCTTTTAAAATTCTCTCTAGAATTTTCAAAATCCATGGCCACATGTTTACAATTTCACGTCAAAAAATTGCTAAAATTCCAGTTGAAATTTTTTCAAAGTCCCTTAAAAATTTTCCAATTTTTGTCCCAATTCTTCCCATTCCCATTGAAACTTTTCAAATCCCTCTCAAAATTGTGGAAATTCTGTTGAAGCTTTTAAAATTCTCTCTAGAATTTTCAAAATCCATGTCCACATGTTTACAATTTCACGTCAAAAAATTGCTAAAATTCCAGTTGAAATTTTTTCAAAGTCCCTTAAAAATTTTCCAATTTTTGCCCCAATTCTTCCCATTCCCATTGAAACTTTTCAAATCCCTCTCAAAATTGTTGAAATTCTGTTGAAGCTTTTAAAATTCTCTCTAGAATTTTCAAAATCCATGGCCACATGTTTACAATTTCACGTAACAAAATTGCTAAAATTCCAGTTGAAATTTTTTCAAAGTCCCTTAAAAATTTTCCAATTTTTGTCCCAATTCTTCCCATTCCCATTGAAACTTTTCAAATCCCTCCCAAAATTGTTGAAATTCTGTTGAAGCTTTTAAAATTCTCTCTAGAATTTTCAAAATCCACTTCATCATGTTTACAATTTCACGTCAAAAAATGGCTAAAATTCCAGTTGAAATTTTTTCAAAGTCCCTTAAAAATTTTCCAATTTTTGTCCCAATTCTTCCCATTCCCATTGAAACTTTTCAAATCCCTCTCAAAATTGTTGAAATTCTGTTGAAGCTTTTAAAATTCTCTCTAGAAGTTTCAAAATCCATGGCCACATGTTTACAATTTCACGTCAAAAAATGGCTAAAATTCCAGTTGAAATTTTTTCAAAGTCCCTGAAAAAATTTCCAATTTTTGTCCCAATTCTTCCCATTCCCATTGAAACTTTTCAAATCCCTCCCAAAATTGTTGAAATTCTGTTGAAGCTTTTAAAATTCTCTCTAGAATTTTCAAAATCCATGTCCACATGTTTACAATTTCACGTCAAAAAATGGCTAAAATTCCAGTTGAAATTTTTTCAAAGTCCCTTAAAAATTTTCCAATTTTTGTCCCAATTCTTCCCATTCCCATTGAAACTTTTCAAATCCCTCTCAAAATTGTGGAAATTCTGTTGAAGCTTTTAAAATTCTCTCTAGAATTTTCAAAATCCATGTCCACATGTTTACAATTTCACGTCAAAAAATTGCTAAAATTCCAGTTGAAATTTTTTCAAAGTCCCTTAAAAATTTTCCAATTTTTGTCCCAATTCTTCCCATTCCCATTGAAACTTTTCAAATCCCTCTCAAAATTGTTGAAATTCTCTTGAAGCTTTTAAAATTCTCTCTAGAATTTTCAAAATCCATGGCCACATGTTTACAATTTCACGTCAAAAAATGGCTAAAATTCCAGTTGAAATTTTTTCAAAGTCCCTTAAAAATTTTCCAATTTTTGTCCCAATTCTTCCCATTCCCATTGAAACTTTTCAAATCCCTCTCAAAATTGTTGAAATTCTCTTGAAGCTTTTAAAATTCTCTCTAGAATTTTCAAAATCCATGGCCACATGTTTACAATTTCACATAAAAAAATGGCTAAAATTCCAGTTGAAATTTTTTCAAAGTCCCTTAAAAATTTTCCAATTTTTGTCCCAATTCTTCCCATTCCCATTGAAACTTTTCAAATCCCTCTCAAAATTGTTGAAATTCTCTTGAAGCTTTTAAAATTCTCTCTAGAATTTTCAAAATCCATGGCCACATGTTTACAATTTCACGTCAAAAAATGGCTAAAATTCCAGTTGAAATTTTTTCAAAGTCCCTTAAAAATTTTCCAATTTTTGTCCCAATTCTTCCCATTCCCATTGAAACTTTTCAAATCCCTCTCAAAATTGTTGAAATTCTCTTGAAGCTTTTAAAATTCTCTCTAGAATTTTCAAAATCCATGGCCACATGTTTACAATTTCACGTCAAAAAATTGCTAAAATTCCAGTTGAAATTTTTTCAAAGTCCCTTAAAAATTTTCCAATTTTTGCCCCAATTCTTCCCATTCCCATTGAAACTTTTCAAATCCCTCTCAAAATTGTTGAAATTCTCTTGAAGCTTTTAAAATTCTCTCTAGAATTTTCAAAATCCATGGCCACATGTTTACAATTTCACATAAAAAAATGGCTAAAATTCCAGTTGAAATTTTTTCAAAGTCCCTTAAAAATTTTCCAATTTTTGTCCCAATTCTTCCCATTCCCATTGAAACTTTTCAAATCCCTCTCAAAATTGTTGAAATTCTGTTGAAGCTTTTAAAATTCTCTCTAGAATTTTCAAAATCCATGTCCACATGTTTACAATTTCACATAAAAAAATGGCTAAAATTCCAGTTGAAATATTTTCAAAGTCCCTTAAAAATTTTCCAATTTTTGTCCCAATTCTTCCCATTCCCATTGAAACTTTTCAAATCCCTCTCAAAATTGTGGAAATTCTGTTGAAGCTTTTAAAATTCTCTCTAGAATTTTCAAAATCCATGTCCACATGTTTACAATTTCACGTCAAAAAATGGCTAAAATTCCAGTTGAAATTTTTTCAAAGTCCCTTAAAAATTTTCCAATTTTTGCCCCAATTCTTCCCATTCCCATTGAAACTTTTCAAATCCCTCTCAAAATTGTTGAAATTCTGTTGAAGCTTTTAAAATTCTCTCTAGAATTTTCAAAATCCATGGCCACATGTTTACAATTTCACGTCAAAAAATGGCTAAAATGCCAGTTGAAATATTTTCAAAGTCCCTGAAAAATTTTCCAATTTTTGTCCCAATTCTTCCCATTCCCATTGAAACTTTTCAAATCCCTCCCAAAATTGTGGAAATTCTGTTGAAGCTTTTAAAATTCTCTCTAGAATTTTCAAAATCCACTTCATCATGTTTACAATTTCACGTCAAAAAATGGCTAAAATTCCAGTTGAAATTTTTTCAAAGTCCCTTAAAAATTTTCCAATTTTTGCCCCAATTCTTCCCATTCCCATTGAAACTTTTCAAATCCCTCTCAAAATTGTTGAAATTCTGTTGAAGCTTTTAAAATTCTCTCTAGAATTTTCAAAATCCACTTCAACATGTTTACAATTTCACGTCAAAAAATTGCTAAAATTCCAGTTGAAATTTTTTCAAAGTCCCTTAAAAATTTTCCAATTTTTGTCCCAATTCTTCCCATTCCCATTGAAACTTTTCAAATCCCTCTCAAAATTGTTGAAATTCTCTTGAAGATTTTAAAATTCTCTCTAGAATTTTCAAAATCCATGGCCACATGTTTACAATTTCACGTCAAAAAATGGCTAAAATTCCAGTTGAAATTTTTTCAAAGTCCCTTAAAAATTTTCCAATTTTTGTCCCAATTCTTCCCATTCCCATTGAAACTTTTCAAATCCCTCCCAAAATTGTGGAAATTCTGTTGAAGCTTTTAAAATTCTCTCTAGAATTTTCAAAATCCATGTCCACATGTTTACAATTTCACGTCAAAAAATGGCTAAAATGCCAGTTGAAATTTTTTCAAAGTCCCTGAAAAATTTTCCAATTTTTGTCCCAATTCTTCCCATTCCCATTGAAACTTTTCAAATCCCTCTCAAAATTGTGGAAATTCTGTTGAAGCTTTTAAAATTCTCTCTAGAATTTTCAAAATCCATGTCCACATGTTTACAATTTCACGTCAAAAAATGGCTAAAATGCCAGTTGAAATTTTTTCAAAGTCCCTTAAAAATTTTCCAATTTTTGTCCCAATTCTTCCCATTCCCATTGAAACTTTTCAAATCCCTCTCAAAATTGTGGAAATTCTGTTGAAGCTTTTAAAATTCTCTCTAGAATTTTCAAAATCCACTTCAACATGTTTACAATTTCACGTAAAAAAATGGCTAAAATTCCAGTTGAAATTTTTTCAAAGTCCCTTAAAAATTTTCCAATTTTTGTCCCAATTCTTCTCATTCCCATTGAAACTTTTCAAATCCCTCTCAAAATTGTTGAAATTCTCTTGAAGCTTTAAAAATTCTCTCTAGAATTTTCAAAATCCATGTCCACATGTTTACAATTTCACGTCAAAAAATGGCTAAAATTCCAGTTGAAATTTTTTCAAAGTCCTTAAAAATTTTCCAATTTTTGTCCCAATTCTTCCCATTCCCATTGAAACTTTTCAAATCCCTCTCAAAATTGTTGAAATTCTCTTGAAGCTTTTAAAATTCTCTCTAGAATTTTCAAAATCCATGTCCACATGTTTACAATTTCACGTCAAAAAATGGCTAAAATTCCAGTTGAAATTTTTTCAAAGTCCCTTAAAAATTTTCCAATTTTTGTCCCAATTCTTCCCATTCCCATTGAAACTTTTCAAATCCCTCTCAAAATTGTTGAAATTCTGTTGAAGCTTTTAAAATTCTCTCTAGAATTTTCAAAATCCACTTCAACATGTTTACAATTTCACGTCAAAAAATTGCTAAAATTCCAGTTGAAATTTTTTCAAAGTCCCTTAAAAATTTTCCAATTTTTGTCCCAATTCTTCCCATTCCCATTGAATCTTTTCAAATCCCTCTCAAAATTGTTGAAATTCTGTTGAAGCTTTTAAAATTCTCTCTAGAATTTTCAAAATCCATGTCCACATGTTTACAATTTCACGTCAAAAAATGGCTAAAATTCCAGTTGAAATTTTTTCAAAGTCCCTTAAAAATTTTCCAATTTTTGTCCCAATTCTTCCCATTCCCATTGAAACTTTTCAAATCCCTCTCAAAATTGTTGAAATTCTCTTGAAGCTTTTAAAATTCTCTCTAGAATTTTCAAAATCCATGGCCACATGTTTACAATTTCACGTCAAAAAATTGCTAAAATTCCAGTTGAAATTTTTTCAAAGTCTCTGAAAAATTTTCCAATTTTTGCCCCAATTCTTCCCATTCCCATTGAAACTTTTCAAATCCCTCTCAAAATTGTTGAAATTCTCTTGAAGCTTTTAAAATTCTCTCTAGAATTTTCAAAATCCATGGCCACATGTTTACAATTTCACATAAAAAAATGGCTAAAATTCCAGTTGAAATTTTTTCAAAGTCCCTTAAAAATTTTCCAATTTTTGCCCCAATTCTTCCCATTCCCATTGAATCTTTTCAAATCCCTCTCAAAATTGTTGAAATTCTGTTGAAGCTTTTAAAATTCTCTCTAGAATTTTCAAAATCCATGGCCACATGTTTACAATTTCACGTCAAAAAATTGCTAAAATTCCAGTTGAAATTTTTCAAAGTCCCTTAAAAATTTTCCAATTTTTGTCCCAATTCTTCCCATTCCCATTGAAACTTTTCAAATCCCTCTCAAAATTGTTGAAATTCTCTTGAAGCTTTTAAAATTCTCTCTAGAATTTTCAAAATCCATGTCCACATGTTTACAATTTCACGTCAAAAAATGGCTAAAATTCCAGTTGAAATTTTTTCAAAGTCCCTTAAAAATTTTCCAATTTTTGTCCCAATTCTTCCCATTCCCATTGAAACTTTTCAAATCCCTCTCAAAATTGTTGAAATTCTGTTGAAGCTTTTAAAATTCTCTCTAGAATTTTCAAAATCCATGTCCACATGTTTACAATTTCACATAAAAAAATGGCTAAAATTCCAGTTGAAATTTTTTCAAAGTCCCTTAAAAATTTTCCAATTTTTGTCCCAATTCTTCCCATTCCCATTGAAACTTTTCAAATCCCTCTCAAAATTGTGGAAATTCTGTTGAAGCTTTTAAAATTCTCTCTAGAATTTTCAAAATCCATGTCCACATGTTTACAATTTCACGTCAAAAAATGGCTAAAATTCCAGTTGAAATTTTTTCAAAGTCCCTTAAAAATTTTCCAATTTTTGCCCCAATTCTTCCCATTCCCATTGAAACTTTTCAAATCCCTCTCAAAATTGTTGAAATTCTGTTGAAGCTTTTAAAATTCTCTCTAGAATTTTCAAAATCCATGGCCACATGTTTACAATTTCACGTCAAAAAATGGCTAAAATGCCAGTTGAAATTTTTTCAAAGTCCCTTAAAAATTTTCCAATTTTTGTCCCAATTCTTCCCATTCCCATTGAAACTTTTCAAATCCCTCCCAAAATTGTGGAAATTCTGTTGAAGCTTTTAAAATTCTCTCTAGAATTTTCAAAATCCACTTCATCATGTTTACAATTTCACGTCAAAAAATGGCTAAAATTCCAGTTGAAATTTTTTCAAAGTCCCTTAAAAATTTTCCAATTTTTGCCCCAATTCTTCCCATTCCCATTGAAACTTTTCAAATCCCTCTCAAAATTGTTGAAATTCTGTTGAAGCTTTTAAAATTCTCTCTAGAATTTTCAAAATCCACTTCAACATGTTTACAATTTCACGTCAAAAAATTGCTAAAATTCCAGTTGAAATTTTTTCAAAGTCCCTTAAAAATTTTCCAATTTTTGTCCCAATTCTTCCCATTCCCATTGAAACTTTTCAAATCCCTCTCAAAATTGTTGAAATTCTCTTGAAGATTTTAAAATTCTCTCTAGAATTTTCAAAATCCATGGCCACATGTTTACAATTTCACGTCAAAAAATGGCTAAAATTCCAGTTGAAATTTTTTCAAAGTCCCTTAAAAATTTTCCAATTTTTGTCCCAATTCTTCCCATTCCCATTGAAACTTTTCAAATCCCTCCCAAAATTGTGGAAATTCTGTTGAAGCTTTTAAAATTCTCTCTAGAATTTTCAAAATCCATGTCCACATGTTTACAATTTCACGTCAAAAAATGGCTAAAATGCCAGTTGAAATTTTTTCAAAGTCCCTGAAAAATTTTCCAATTTTTGTCCCAATTCTTCCCATTCCCATTGAAACTTTTCAAATCCCTCTCAAAATTGTGGAAATTCTGTTGAAGCTTTTAAAATTCTCTCTAGAATTTTCAAAATCCATGTCCACATGTTTACAATTTCACGTCAAAAAATGGCTAAAATGCCAGTTGAAATTTTTTCAAAGTCCCTTAAAAATTTTCCAATTTTTGTCCCAATTCTTCCCATTCCCATTGAAACTTTTCAAATCCCTCTCAAATTGTGGAAATTCTGTTGAAGCTTTTAAAATTCTCTCTAGAATTTTCAAAATCCACTTCAACATGTTTACAATTTCACGTAAAAAAATGGCTAAAATTCCAGTTGAAATTTTTTCAAAGTCCCTTAAAAATTTTCCAATTTTTGTCCCAATTCTTCTCATTCCCATTGAAACTTTTCAAATCCCTCTCAAAATTGTTGAAATTCTCTTGAAGCTTTAAAAATTCTCTCTAGAATTTTCAAAATCCATGTCCACATGTTTACAATTTCACGTCAAAAAATGGCTAAAATTCCAGTTGAAATTTTTTCAAAGTCCCTTCAAAATTTTCCAATTTTTGTCCCAATTCTTCCCATTCCCATTGAAACTTTTCAAATCCCTCTCAAAATTGTTGAAATTCTCTTGAAGCTTTTAAAATTCTCTCTAGAATTTTCAAAATCCATGTCCACATGTTTACAATTTCACGTCAAAAAATGGCTAAAATTCCAGTTGAAATTTTTTCAAAGTCCCTTAAAAATTTTCCAATTTTTGTCCCAATTCTTCCCATTCCCATTGAAACTTTTCAAATCCCTCTCAAAATTGTTGAAATTCTGTTGAAGCTTTTAAAATTCTCTCTAGAATTTTCAAAATCCACTTCAACATGTTTACAATTTCACGTCAAAAAATTGCTAAAATTCCAGTTGAAATTTTTCAAAGTCCCTTAAAAATTTTCCAATTTTGTCCCAATTCTTCCCATTCCCATTGAATCTTTTCAAATCCCTCTCAAAATTGTTGAAATTCTGTTGAAGCTTTTAAAATTCTCTCTAGAATTTTCAAAATCCATGTCCACATGTTTACAATTTCACGTAACAAAATTGCTAAAATTCCAGTTGAAATTTTTTCAAAGTCCCTTAAAAATTTTCCAATTTTTGTCCCAATTCTTCCCATTCCCATTGAAACTTTTCAAATCCCCTCCCAAAATTGTTGAAATTCTGTTGAAGCTTTTAAAATTCTCTCTAGAATTTTCAAAATCCACTTCATCATGTTTACAATTTCACGTCAAACAATGGCTAAAATTCCAGTTGAAATTTTTTCAAAGTCCCTTAAAAAATTTCCAATTTTTGCCCCAATTCTTCCCATTCCCATTGAAACTTTTCAAATCCCTCTCAAAATTGTTGAAATTCTGTTGAAGCTTTTAAAATTCTCTCTAGAATTTTCAAAATCCATGTCCACATGTTTACAATTTCACGTCAAAAAATTGCTAAAATTCCAGTTGAAATTTTTTCAAAGTCCCTTAAAAATTTTCCAATTTTTGTCCCAATTCTTCCCATTCCCATTGAAACTTTTCAAATCCCTCTCAAAATTGTTGAAATTCTCTTGAAGCTTTTAAAATTCTCTCTAGAATTTTCAAAATCCATGTCCACATGTTTACAATTTCACGTCAAAAAATGGCTAAAATTCCAGTTGAAATTTTTCCAAAGTCCCTTAAAAATTTTCCAATTTTTGTCCCAATTCTTCCCATTCCCATTGAAACTTTTCAAATCCCTCTCAAAATTGTTGAAATTCTCTTGAAGCTTTTAAAATTCTCTCTAGAATTTTCAAAATCCATGTCCACATGTTTACAATTTCACGTCAAAAAATGGCTAAAATTCCAGTTGAAATTTTTTCAAAGTCCCTTAAAAATTTTCCAATTTTTGTCCCAATTCTTCCCATTCCCATTGAAACTTTTCAAATCCCTCTCAAAATTGTTGAAATTCTCTTGAAGCTTTTAAAATTCTCTCTAGAATTTTCAAAATCCATGGCCACATGTTTACAATTTCACGTCAAAAAATGGCTAAAATTCCAGTTGAAATTTTTCAAAGTCCCTTAAAAATTTTCCAATTTTTGTCCCAATTCTTCCCATTCCCATTGAAACTTTTCAAATCCCTCTCAAAATTGTGGAAATTCTGTTGAAGCTTTTAAAATTCTCTCTAGAAGTTTCAAAATCCATGTCCACATGTTTACAATTTCACGTCAAAAAATGGCTAAAATTCCAGTTGAAATTTTTTCAAAGTCCCTGAAAAAATTTCCAATTTTTGTCCCAATTCTTCCCATTCCCATTGAAACTTTTCAAATCCCTCCCAAAATTGTTGAAATTCTGTTGAAGCTTTTAAAATTCTCTCTAGAATTTTCAAAATCCATGTCCACATGTTTACAATTTCACGTCAAAAAATGGCTAAAATTCCAGTTGAAATTTTTTCAAAGTCCCTTAAAAATTTTCCAATTTTTGTCCCAATTCTTCCCATTCCCATTGAAACTTTTCAAATCCCTCTCAAAATTGTTGAAATTCTCTTGAAGCTTTTAAAATTCTCTCTAGAATTTTCAAAATCCATGTCCACATGTTTACAATTTCACGTCAAAAAATGGCTAAAATTCCAGTTGAAATTTTTTCAAAGTCCCTTAAAAATTTTCCAATTTTTGTCCCAATTCTTCCCATTCCCATTGAAACTTTTCAAATCCCTCTCAAAATTGTTGAAATTCTCTTGAAGCTTTGAAAATTCTCTCTAGAATTTTCAAAATCCATGTCCACATGTTTACAATTTCACGTCAAAAAATGGCTAAAATTCCAGTTGAAATTTTTTCAAAGTCCCTTAAAAATTTTCCAATTTTTGTCCCAATTCTTCCCATTCCCATTGAAACTTTTCAAATCCCTCTCAAAATTGTTGAAATTCTCTTGAAGCTTTGAAAATTCTCTCTAGAATTTTCAAAATCCATGTCCACATGTTTACAATTTCACGTCAAAAAATGGCTAAAATTCCAGTTGAAATTTTTTCAAAGTCCCTTAAAAATTTTCCAATTTTTGTCCCAATTCTTCCCATTCCCATTGAAACTTTTCAAATCCCTCTCAAAATTGTTGAAATTCTCTTGAAGCTTTTAAAATTCTCTCTAGAATTTTCAAAATCCATGTCCACATGTTTACAATTTCACGTCAAAAAATGGCTAAAATTCCAGTTGAAATTTTTTCAAAGTCCCTTAAAAATTTTCCAATTTTTGTCCCAATTCTTCCCATTCCCATTGAAACTTTTCAAATCCCTCTCAAAATTGTTGAAATTCTCTTGAAGCTTTGAAAATTCTCTCTAGAATTTTCAAAATCCATGTCCACATGTTTACAATTTCACGTCAAAAAATGGCTAAAATTCCAGTTGAAATTTTTTCAAAGTCCCTGAAAAATTTTCCAATTTTTGTCCCAATTCTTCCCATTCCCATTGAAACTTTTCAAATCCCTCTCAAAATTGTTGAAATTCTCTTGAAGCTTTTAAAATTCTCTCTAGAATTTTCAAAATCCATGTCCACATGTTTACAATTTCACGTCAAAAAATGGCTAAAATTCCAGTTGAAATTTTTTCAAAGTCCCTGAAAAATTTTCCAATTTTTGTCCCAATTCTTCCCATTCCCATTGAAACTTTTCAAATCCCTCTCAAAATTGTTGAAATTCTGTTGAAGCTTTTAAAATTCTCTCTAGAATTTTCAAAATCCATGGCCACATGTTTACAATTTCACGTCAAAAAATGGCTAAAATTCCAGTTGAAATTTTTTCAAAGTCCCTTAAAAATTTTCCAATTTTTGTCCCAATTCTTCCCATTCCCATTGAAACTTTTCAAATCCCTCTCAAAATTGTTGAAATTCTGTTGAAGCTTTTAAAATTCTCTCTAGAATTTTCAAAATCCATGTCCACATGTTTACAATTTCACGTCAAAAAATGGCTAAAATTCCAGTTGAAATTTTTTCAAAGTCCCTTAAAAATTTTCCAATTTTTGTCCCAATTCTTCCCATTCCCATTGAAACTTTTCAAATCCCTCTCAAAATTGTTGAAATTCTGTTGAAGCTTTTAAAATTCTCTCTAGAATTTTCAAAATCCATGTCCACATGTTTACAATTTCACGTCAAAAAATGGCTAAAATTCCAGTTGAAATTTT
The DNA here is from genome assembly GCF_964273445.1 of Streptopelia decaocto. Classification (NCBI taxonomy): domain Eukaryota; kingdom Metazoa; phylum Chordata; class Aves; order Columbiformes; family Columbidae; genus Streptopelia; species Streptopelia decaocto. Next base: position 32,803 of record NW_028115679.1, read on the forward strand.
TTCAAAGTCCCTTAAAAATTTTCCAATTTTTGTCCCAATTCTTCCCATTCCCATTGAAACTTTTCAAATCCCTCTCAAAATTGTTGAAATTCTCTTGAAGCTTTGAAAATTCTCTCTAGAATTTTCAAAATCCATGGCCACATGTTTACAATTTCACATAAAAAAATTGCTAAAATTCCAGTTGAAATTTTTTCAAAGTCCCTTAAAAATTTTCCAATTTTTGTCCCAATTCTTCCCATTCCCATTGAAACTTTTCAAATCCCTCTCAAAATTGTTGAAATTCTCTTGAAGCTTTGAAAATTCTCTCTAGAATTTTCAAAATCCATGTCCACATGTTTACAATTTCACGTCAAAAAATGGCTAAAATTCCAGTTGAAATTTTTTCAAAGTCCCTTAAAAATTTTCCAATTTTTGTCCCAATTCTTCCCATTCCCATTGAAACTTTTCAAATCCCTCTCAAAATTGTTGAAATTCTCTTGAAGCTTTTAAAATTCTCTCTAGAATTTTCAAAATCCATGGCCACATGTTTACAATTTCACGTCAAAAAATGGCTAAAATTCCAGTTGAAATTTTTTCAAAGTCCCTTAAAAATTTTCCAATTTTTGTCCCAATTCTTCCCATTCCCATTGAAACTTTTCAAATCCCTCTCAAAATTGTTGAAATTCTCTTGAAGCTTTTAAAATTCTCTCTAGAATTTTCAAAATCCATGTCCACATGTTTACAATTTCACGTCAAAAAATGGCTAAAATTCCAGTTGAAATTTTTTCAA
>NW_028115678.1:0-42946 GCF_964273445.1 Streptopelia decaocto
GAATGGGAAGAATTGGGACAAAAATTGGAAAATTTTTAAGGGACTTTGAAAAAATTTCAACTGGAATTTTAGCCATTTTTTGACGTGAAATTGTAAACATGTGGACATGGATTTTGAAAATTCTAGAGAGAATTTTAAAAGCTTCAACAGAATTTCCACAATTTTGAGAGGGATTTGAAAAGTTTCAATGGGAATGGGAAGAATTGGGACAAAAATTGGAAAATTTTTAATGGACTTTGAAAAAATTTCAACTGGAATTTTAGCCATTTTTTGACGTGAAATTGTAAACATGTGGCCATGGATTTTGAAAATTCTAGAGAGAATTTTAAAAGCTTCAACAGAATTTCAACAATTTTGAGAGGGATTTGAAAAGTTTCAATGGGAATGGGAAGAATTGGGACAAAAATTGGAAAATTTTTAAGGGACTTTGAAAAAATTTCAACTGGAATTTTAGCATTTTTTTAACGTGAAATTGTAAACATGTGACCATGGATTTTGAAAATTCTAGAGAGAATTTTAAAAGCTTCAAGAGAATTTCAACAATTTTGAGAGGGATTTGAAAAGTTTCAATGGGAATGGGAAGAATTGGGACAAAAATTGGAAAATTTTTAAGGGACTTTGAAAAAATTTCAACTGGAATTTTAGCCATTTTGTTACGTGAAATTGTAAACATGTGGCCATGGATTTTGAAAATTCTAGAGAGAATTTTAAAAGCTTCAAGAGAATTTCAACAATTTTGAGAGGGATTTGAAAAGTTTCAATGGGAATGGGAAGAATTGGGACAAAAATTGGAAAATTTTTAAGGGACTTTGAAAAAATTTCAACTGGCAATTTTAGCCATTTTTTGACGTGAAATTGTAAACATGTGGAAGTGGATTTTGAAAATTCTAGAGAGAATTTTAAAAGCTTCAACAGAATTTCAACAATTTTGAGAGGGATTTGAAAAGTTTCAATGGGAATGGGAAGAATTGGGACAAAAATTGGAAAATTTTTAGAGGGACTTTGAAAAAATTTCAACTGGAATTTTAGCCATTTTGTTACGTGAAATTGTAAACATGTGGACATGGATTTTGAAAATTCTAGAGAGAATTTTAAAAGCTTCAAGAGAATTTCAACAATTTTGAGGGGGATTTGAAAAGTTTCAATGGGAATGGGAAGAATTGGGACAAAAATTGGAAAATTTTTAAGGGACTTTGAAAAAATTTCAACTGGAATTTTAGCAATTTTTTTATGTGAAATTGTAAACATGTGGCCATGGATTTTGAAAATTCTAGAGAGAATTTTAAAAGCTTCAACAGAATTTCAACAATTTTGAGAGGGATTTGAAAAGTTTCAATGGGAATGGGAAGAATTGGGACAAAAATTGGAAAATTTTTAAGGGACTTTGAAAAAATTTCAACTGGAATTTTAGCCATTTTTTGACGTGAAATTGTAAACATGTGGCCATGGATTTTGAAAATTCTAGAGAGAATTTTAAAAGCTTCAACAGAATTTCAACAATTTTGAGAGGGATTTGAAAAGTTTCAATGGGAATGGGAAGAATTGGGACAAAAATTGGAAAATTTTTAAGGGACTTTGAAAAAATTTCAACTGGAATTTTAGCAATTTTTTTATGTGAAATTGTAAACATGTGGACGTGGATTTTGAAAATTCTAGAGAGAATTTTAAAAGCTTCAACAGAATTTCAACAATTTTGAGAGGGATTTGAAAAGTTTCAATGGGAATGGGAAGAATTGGGACAAAAATTGGAAAATTTTTAAGGGACTTTGAAAAAATTTCAACTGGAATTTTAGCCATTTTGTTACGTGAAATTGTAAACATGTGTCCATGGATTTTGAAAATTCTAGAGAGAATTTTAAAAGCTTCAACAGAATTTCAACAATTTTGAGAGGGATTTGAAAAGTTTCAATGGGAATGGGAAGAATTGGGACAAAAATTGGAAAATTTTTAAGAGACTTTGAAAAAATTTCAACTGGAATTTTAGCCATTTTTTGATGTGAAATTGTAAACATGTGGACATGGATTTTGAAAATTCTAGAGAGAATTTTAAAAGCTTCAAGAGAATTTCAACAATTTTGAGAGGGATTTGAAAAGTTTCAATGGGAATGGGAAGAATTGGGACAAAAATTGGAAAATTTTTAAGGGACTTTGAAAAAATTTCAACTGGAATTTTAGCCATTTTTTGATGTGAAATTGTAAACATGTGGACATGGATTTTGAAAATTCTAGAGAGAATTTTAAAAGCTTCAAGAGAATTTCAACAATTTTGAGAGGGATTTGAAAAGTTTCAATGGGAATGGGAAGAATTGGGACAAAAATTGGAAAATTTTTAAGGGACTTTGAAAAAATTTCAACTGGAATTTTAGCAATTTTTTGATGTGAAATTGTAAACATGTGGACGTGGATTTTGAAAATTCTAGAGAGAATTTTAAAAGCTTCAACAGAATTTCAACAATTTTGAGAGGGATTTGAAAAGTTTCAATGGGAATGGGAAGAATTGGGACAAAAATTGGAAAATTTTTAAGGGACTTTGAAAAAATTTCAACTGGAATTTTAGCCATTTTTTGACGTGAAATTGTAAACATGTGGCCATGGATTTTGAAAATTCTAGAGAGAATTTTAAAAGCTTCAAGAGAATTTCAACAATTTTGAGAGGGATTTGAAAAGTTTCAATGGGAATGGGAAGAATTGGGACAAAAATTGGAAAATTTTTCAGGGACTTTGAAAAAATTTCAACTGGAATTTTAGCAATTTTTTTATGTGAAATTGTAAACATGTGGCCATGGATTTTGAAAATTCTAGAGAGAATTTTAAAAGCTTCAACAGAATTTCAACAATTTTGAGAGGGATTTGAAAAGTTTCAATGGGAATGGGAAGAATTGGGACAAAAATTGGAAAATTTTTAAGGGACTTTGAAAAAATTTCAACTGGAATTTTAGCCATTTTTTGACGTGAAATTGTAAACATGTGGCCATGGATTTTGAAAATTCTAGAGAGAATTTTAAAAGCTTCAACAGAATTTCAACAATTTTGAGAGGGATTTGAAAAGTTTCAATGGGAATGGGAAGAATTGGGACAAAAATTGGAAAATTTTTAAGGGACTTTGAAAAAATTTCAACTGGAATTTTAGCCATTTTTTGACGTGAAATTGTAAACATGTGGCCATGGATTTTGAAAATTCTAGAGAGAATTTTAAAAGCTTCAAGAGAATTTCAACAATTTTGAGAGGGATTTGAAAAGTTTCAATGGGAATGGGAAGAATTGGGACAAAAATTGGAAAATTTTTAAGGGACTTTGAAAAAATTTCAACTGGAATTTTAGCCATTTTTTGATGTGAAATTGTAAACATGTGGCCATGGATTTTGAAAATTCTAGAGAGAATTTTAAAAGCTTCAACAGAATTTCAACAATTTTGAGAGGGATTTGAAAAGTTTCAATGGGAATGGGAAGAATTGGGACAAAAATTGGAAAATTTTTAAGGGACTTTGAAAAAATTTCAACTGGAATTTTAGCCATTTTTTGATGTGAAATTGTAAACATGTGGACGTGGATTTTGAAAATTCTAGAGAGAATTTTAAAAGCTTCAACAGAATTTCAACAATTTTGAGAGGGATTTGAAAAGTTTCAATGGGAATGGGAAGAATTGGGACAAAAATTGGAAAATTTTTAAGGGACTTTGAAAAAATTTCAACTGGAATTTTAGCCATTTTTTGACGTGAAATTGTAAACATGTTGAAGTGGATTTTGAAAATTCTAGAGAGAATTTTAAAAGCTTCAACAGAATTTCAACAATTTTGAGAGGGATTTGAAAAGTTTCAATGGGAATGGGAAGAATTGGGACAAAAATTGGAAAATTTTTAAGGGACTTTGAAAAAATTTCAACTGGAATCTTAGCCATTTTTTGACGTGAAATTGTAAACATGTGGCCATGGATTTTGAAAATTCTAGAGAGAATTTTAAAAGCTTCAATAGAATTTCAACAATTTTGAGAGGGATTTGAAAAGTTTCAATGGGAATGGGAAGAATTGGGACAAAAATTGGAAAATTTTTAAGGGACTTTGAAAAAATTTCAACTGGAATTTTAGCCATTTTTTTACGTGAAATTGTAAACATGTGGACATGGATTTTGAAAATTCTAGAGAGAATTTTAAAAGCTTCAAGAGAATTTCAACAATTTTGAGAGGGATTTGAAAAGTTTCAATGGGAATGGGAAGAATTGGGACAAAAATTGGAAAATTTTTAAGGGACTTTGAAAAAATTTCAACTGGAATTTTAGCCATTTTTTGATGTGAAATTGTAAACATGTGGACATGGATTTTGAAAATTCTAGAGAGAATTTTAAAAGCTTCAAGAGAATTTCAACAGTTTTGAGAGGGATTTGAAAAGTTTCAATGGGAATGGGAAGAATTGGGACAAAAATTGGAAAATTTTTAAGGGACTTTGAAAAAATTTCAACTGGAATTTTAGCCATTTTTTGATGTGAAATTGTAAACATGTGGACATGGATTTTGAAAATTCTAGAGAGAATTTTAAAAGCTTCAACAGAATTTCAACAATTTTGAGAGGGATTTGAAAAGTTTCAATGGGAATGGGAAGAATTGGGACAAAAATTGGAAAATTTTTAAGGGACTTTGAAAAAATTTCAACTGGAATTTTAGCCATTTTTTGATGTGAAATTGTAAACATGTGGACGTGGATTTTGAAAATTCTAGAGAGAATTTTAAAAGCTTCAACAGAATTTCAACAATTTTGAGAGGGATTTGAAAAGTTTCAATGGGAATGGGAAGAATTGGGACAAAAATTGGAAAATTTTTAAGGGACTTTGAAAAAATTTCAACTGCAATTTTAGCCATTTTTTGACGTGAAATTGTAAACATGTTGAAGTGGATTTTGAAAATTCTAGAGAGAATTTTAAAAGCTTCAACAGAATTTCAACAATTTTGAGAGGGATTTGAAAAGTTTCAATGGGAATGGGAAGAATTGGGACAAAAATTGGAAAATTTTTAAGGGACTTTGAAAAAATTTCAACTGGAATTTTAGCCATTTTTTACGTGAAATTGTAAACATGTGGCCATGGATTTTGAAAATTCTAGAGAGAATTTTAAAAGCTTCAAGAGAATTTCAACAATTTTGAGAGGGATTTGAAAAGTTTCAATGGGAATGGGAAGAATTGGGACAAAAATTGGAAAATTTTTAAGGGACTTTGAAAAAATTTCAACTGGAATTTTAGCAATTTTTTTATGTGAAATTGTAAACATGTGGCCATGGATTTTGAAAATTCTAGAGAGAATTTTAAAAGCTTCAAGAGAATTTCAACAATTTTGAGAGGGATTTGAAAAGTTTCAATGGGAATGGGAAGAATTGGGACAAAAATTGGAAAATTTTTAAGGGACTTTGAAAAAATTTCAACTGGAATTTTAGCCATTTTTTGACGTGAAATTGTAAACATGTTGAAGTGGATTTTGAAAATTCTAGAGAGAATTTTAAAAGCTTCAACAGAATTTCAACAATTTTGAGAGGGATTTGAAAAGTTTCAATGGGAATGGGAAGAATTGGGACAAAAATTGGAAAATTTTTAAGGGACTTTGAAAAAATTTCAACTGGAATTTTAGCCATTTTGTTACGTGAAATTGTTAACATGTGGACATGGATTTTGAAAATTCTAGAGAGAATTTTAAAAGCTTCAAGAGAATTTCAACAATTTTGAGAGGGATTTGAAAAGTTTCAATGGGAATGGGAAGAATTGGGACAAAAATTGGAAAATTTTTCAGGGACTTTGAAAAAATTTCAACTGGAATTTTAGCCATTTCTTGACGTGAAATTGTAAACATGTGGCCATGGATTTTGAAAATTCTAGAGAGAATTTTAAAAGCTTCAAGAGAATTTCAACAATTTTGAGAGGGATTTGAAAAGTTTCAATGGGAATGGGAAGAATTGGGACAAAAATTGGAAAATTTTTAAGGGACTTTGAAAAAATTTCAACTGGAATTTTAGCAATTTTTTGACGTGAAATTGTAAACATGTGGACGTGGATTTTGAAAATTCTAGAGAGAATTTTAAAAGCTTCAAGAGAATTTCAACAATTTTGAGAGGGATTTGAAAAGTTTCAATGGGAATGGGAAGAATTGGGACAAAAATTGGAAAATTTTTAAGGGACTTTGAAAAAATTTCAACTGGAATTTTAGCCATTTTGTTACATGAAATTGTAAACATGTGGACATGGATTTTGAAAATTCTAGAGAGAATTTTAAAAGCTTTAACAAAATTTCAACAATTTTGAGAGGGATTTGAAAAGTTTCAATGGGAATGGGAAGAATTGGGACAAAAATTGGAAAATTTTTAAGGGACTTTGAAAAAATTTCAACTGGAATTTTAGCCATTTTTTTACGTTAAATTGTAAACATGTGGCCATGGATTTTGAAAATTCTAGAGAGAATTTTAAAAGCTTCAACAGAATTTCAACAATTTTGAGAGGGATTTGAAAAGTTTCAATGGGAATGGGAAGAATTGGGACAAAAATTGGAAAATTTTTCAGGGACTTTGAAAAAATTTCAACTGGAATTTTAGCCATTTCTTGACGTGAAATTGTAAACATGTGGCCATGGATTTTGAAAATTCTAGAGAGAATTTTAAAAGCTTCAAGAGAATTTCAACAATTTTGAGAGGGATTTGAAAAGTTTCAATGGGAATGGGAAGAATTGGGACAAAAATTGGAAAATTTTTAAGGGACTTTGAAAAAATTTCAACTGGAATTTTAGCAATTTTTTGACGTGAAATTTTAAACATGTGGACGTGGATTTTGAAAATTCTAGAGAGAATTTTAAAAGCTTCAACAGAATTTCAACAATTTTGAGAGGGATTTGAAAAGTTTCAATGGGAATGGGAAGAATTGGGACAAAAATTGGAAAATTTTTGAGGGACTTTGAAAAAATTTCAACTGGAATTTTAGCCATTTTGTTACGTGAAATTGTAAACATGTGGACATGGATTTTGAAAATTCTAGAGAGAATTTTAAAAGCTTTAACAAAATTTCAACAATTTTGAGAGGGATTTGAAAAGTTTCAATGGGAATGGGAAGAATTGGGACAAAAATTGGAAAATTTTTAAGGGACTTTGAAAAAATTTCAACTGGAATTTTAGCAATTTTTTGACATGAAATTGTAAACATGTGGCCATGGATTTTGAAAATTCTAGAGAGAATTTTAAAAGCTTCAAGAGAATTTCAACAATTTTGAGAGGGATTTGAAAAGTTTCAATGGGAATGGGAAGAATTGGGACAAAAATTGGAAAATTTTTAAGGGACTTTGAAAAAATTTCAACTGGAATTTTAGCCATTTTTTGACGTGAAATTGTAAACATGTGGACGTGGATTTTGAAAATTCTAGAGAGAATTTTAAAAGCTTCAAGAGAATTTCAACAATTTTGAGAGGGATTTGAAAAGTTTCAATGGGAATGGGAAGAATTGGGACAAAAATTGGAAAATTTTTAAGGGACTTTGAAAAAATTTCAACTGGAATTTTAGCCATTTTGTTACGTGAAATTGTAAACATGTGGCCATGGATTTTGAAAATTCTAGAGAGAATTTTAAAAGCTTCAACAGAATTTCAACAATTTGGAGAGGGATTTGAAAAGTTTCAATGGGAATGGGAAGAATTGGGACAAAAATTGGAAATTTTTAAGGGACTTTGAAAAAATTTCAACTGGAATTTTAGCCATTTTTTTTACGTGAAATTGTAAACATGTGGCCATGGATTTTGAAAATTCTAGAGAGAATTTTAAAAGCTTCAAGAGAATTTCAACAATTTTGAGAGGGATTTGAAAAGTTTCAATGGGAATGGGAAGAATTGGGACAAAAATTGGAAAATTTTTAAGGGACTTTGAAAAAATTTCAACTGGAATTTTAGCCATTTTTTTAACGTGAAATTGTAAACATGTGGACATGGATTTTGAAAATTCTAGAGAGAATTTTAAAAGCTTTAACAAAATTTCAACAATTTTGAGAGGGATTTGAAAAGTTTCAATGGGAATGGGAAGAATTGGGACAAAAATTGGAAAATTTTTCAGGGACTTTGAAAAAATTTCAACTGGAATTTTAGCCATTTTTTGACGTGAAATTGTAAACATGTGGACATGGATTTTGAAAATTCTAGAGAGAATTTTAAAAGCTTCAACAGAATTTCAACAATTTTGAGAGGGATTTGAAAAGTTTCAATGGGAATGGGAAGAATTGGGACAAAAATTGGAAAATTTTTCAGGGACTTTGAAAAAATTTCAACTGGAATTTTAGCCATTTTTTGACGTGAAATTGTAAACATGTGGACGTGGATTTTGAAAATTCTAGAGAGAATTTTAAAAGCTTCAAGAGAATTTCAACAATTTTGAGAGGGATTTGAAAAGTTTCAATGGGAATGGGAAGAATTGGGACAAAAATTGGAAAATTTTTCAGGGACTTTGAAAAAATTTCAACTGGAATTTTAGCCATTTTTTGACGTGAAATTGTAAACATGTGGCCATGGATTTTGAAAATTCTAGAGAGAATTTTAAAAGCTTCAAGAGAATTTCAACAATTTTGAGAGGGATTTGAAAAGTTTCAATGGGAATGGGAAGAATTGGGACAAAAATTGGAAAATTTTTAAGGGACTTTGAAAAAATTTCAACTGGAATTTTAGCCATTTTTTGACGTGAAATTGTAAACATGTGGACGTGGATTTTGAAAATTCTAGAGAGAATTTTAAAAGCTTCAAGAGAATTTCAACAATTTTGAGAGGGATTTGAAAAGTTTCAATGGGAATGGGAAGAATTGGGACAAAAATTGGAAAATTTTTAAGGGACTTTGAAAAAATTTCAACTGGAATTTTAGCCATTTTTTGACGTGAAATTGTAAACATGTGGACATGGATTTTGAAAATTCTAGAGAGAATTTTAAAAGCTTCAAGAGAATTTCAACAATTTTGAGAGGGATTTGAAAAGTTTCAATGGGAATGGGAAGAATTGGGACAAAAATTGGAAAATTTTTAAGGGACTTTGAAAAAATTTCAACTGGAATTTTAGCCATTTTTTGATGTGAAATTGTAAACATGTGGACATGGATTTTGAAAATTCTAGAGAGAATTTTAAAAGCTTCAACAGAATTTCAACAATTTTGAGAGGGATTTGAAAAGTTTCAATGGGAATGGGAAGAATTGGGACAAAAATTGGAAAATTTTTAAGGGACTTTGAAAAATTTCAACTGGAATTTTAGCCATTTCTTGACGTGAAATTGTAAACATGTGGCCATGGATTTTGAAAATTCTAGAGAGAATTTTAAAAGCTTCAACAGAATTTCAACAATTTTGAGAGGGATTTGAAAAGTTTCAATGGGAATGGGAAGAATTGGGACAAAAATTGGAAAATTTTTAAGGACTTTGAAAAAATTTCAACTGGAATTTTAGCAATTTTTTGACGTGAAATTGTAAACATGTGGACGTGGATTTTGAAAATTCTAGAGAGAATTTTAAAAGCTTCAAAAGAATTTCAACAATTTTGAGAGGGATTTGAAAAGTTTCAATGGGAATGGGAAGAATTGGGACAAAAATTGGAAAATTTTTAAGGGACTTTGAAAAAATTTCAACTGGAATTTTAGCCATTTTGTTACGTGAAATTGTAAACATGTGGACATGGATTTTGAAAATTCTAGAGAGAATTTTAAAAGCTTTAACAAAATTTCAACAATTTTGAGAGGGATTTGAAAAGTTTCAATGGGAATGGGAAGAATTGGGACAAAAATTGGAAAATTTTTAAGGGACTTTGAAAAAATTTCAACTGGAATTTTAGCCATTTTTTGACGTGAAATTGTAAACATGTGGCCATGGATTTTGAAAATTCTAGAGAGAATTTTAAAAGCTTCAAGAGAATTTCAACAATTTGAGAGGGATTTGAAAAGTTTCAATGGGAATGGGAAGAATTGGGACAAAAATTGGAAAATTTTTAAGGGACTTTGAAAAAATTTCAACTGGAATTTTAGCAATTTTTTGACATGAAATTGTAAACATGTGGACGTGGATTTTGAAAATTCTAGAGAGAATTTTAAAAGCTTCAACAGAATTTCAACAATTTTGAGAGGGATTTGAAAAGTTTCAATGGGAATGGGAAGAATTGGGACAAAAATTGGAAAATTTTTAAGGGACTTTGAAAAAATTTCAACTGGAATTTTAGCCATTTTGTTACGTGAAATTGTAAACATGTTGAAGTGGATTTTGAAAATTCTAGAGAGAATTTTAAAAGCTTCAACAGAATTTCAACAATTTTGAGAGGGATTTGAAAAGTTTCAATGGGAATGGGAAGAATTGGGACAAAAATTGGAAAATTTTTAAGGGACTTTGAAAAAATTTCAACTGGAATTTTAGCCATTTCTTGACGTGAAATTGTAAACATGTGGCCATGGATTTTGAAAATTCTAGAGAGAATTTTAAAAGCTTCAACAGAATTTCAACAATTTTGAGAGGGATTTGAAAAGTTTCAATGGGAATGGGAAGAATTGGGACAAAAATTGGAAAATTTTTAAGGGACTTTGAAAAAATTTCAACTGGAATTTTAGCAATTTTTTGACGTGAAATTGTAAACATGTGGACGTGGATTTTGAAAATTCTAGAGAGAATTTTAAAAGCTTCAAAAGAATTTCAACAATTTTGAGAGGGATTTGAAAAGTTTCAATGGGAATGGGAAGAATTGGGACAAAAATTGGAAAATTTTTAAGGGACTTTGAAAAAATTTCAACTGGAATTTTAGCCATTTTGTTACGTGAAATTGTAAACATGTGGACATGGATTTTGAAAATTCTAGAGAGAATTTTAAAAGCTTTAACAAAATTTCAACAATTTTGAGAGGGATTTGAAAAGTTTCAATGGGAATGGGAAGAATTGGGACAAAAATTGGAAAATTTTTAAGGGACTTTGAAAAAATTTCAACTGGAATTTTAGCCATTTTTTGACGTGAAATTGTAAACATGTGGCCATGGATTTTGAAAATTCTAGAGAGAATTTTAAAAGCTTCAAGAGAATTTCAACAATTTTGAGAGGGATTTGAAAAGTTTCAATGGGAATGGGAAGAATTGGGACAAAAATTGGAAAATTTTTAAGGGACTTTGAAAAAATTTCAACTGGAATTTTAGCAATTTTTTGACATGAAATTGTAAACATGTGGACGTGGATTTTGAAAATTCTAGAGAGAATTTTAAAAGCTTCAACAGAATTTCAACAATTTTGAGAGGGATTTGAAAAGTTTCAATGGGAATGGGAAGAATTGGGACAAAAATTGGAAAATTTTTAAGGGACTTTGAAAAAATTTCAACTGGAATTTTAGCCATTTTTTGACGTGAAATTGTAAACATGTGGACGTGGATTTTGAAAATTCTAGAGAGAATTTTAAAAGCTTCAAGAGAATTTCAACAATTTTGAGAGGGATTTGAAAAGTTTCAATGGGAATGGGAAGAATTGGGACAAAAATTGGAAAATTTTTAAGGGACTTTGAAAAAATTTCAACTGGAATTTTAGCCATTTTTTGACGTGAAATTGTAAACATGTGGACGTGGATTTTGAAAATTCTAGAGAGAATTTTAAAAGCTTCAAGAGAATTTCAACAATTTTGAGAGGGATTTGAAAAGTTTCAATGGGAATGGGAAGAATTGGGACAAAAATTGGAAAATTTTTAAGGGACTTTGAAAAAATTTCAACTGGAATTTTAGCCATTTTTTGACGTGAAATTGTAAACATGTGGACATGGATTTTGAAAATTCTAGAGAGAATTTTAAAAGCTTCAAGAGAATTTCAACAATTTTGAGAGGGATTTGAAAAGTTTCAATGGGAATGGGAAGAATTGGGACAAAAATTGGAAAATTTTTAAGGGACTTTGAAAAAATTTCAACTGGAATTTTAGCCATTTTTTGATGTGAAATTGTAAACATGTGGACATGGATTTTGAAAATTCTAGAGAGAATTTTAAAAGCTTCAACAGAATTTCAACAATTTTGAGAGGGATTTGAAAAGTTTCAATGGGAATGGGAAGAATTGGGACAAAAATTGGAAAATTTTTAAGGGACTTTGAAAAAATTTCAACTGGAATTTTAGCCATTTCTTGACGTGAAATTGTAAACATGTGGCCATGGATTTTGAAAATTCTAGAGAGAATTTTAAAAGCTTCAACAGAATTTCAACAATTTTGAGAGGGATTTGAAAAGTTTCAATGGGAATGGGAAGAATTGGGACAAAAATTGGAAAATTTTTAAGGGACTTTGAAAAAATTTCAACTGGAATTTTAGCAATTTTTTGACGTGAAATTGTAAACATGTGGACGTGGATTTTGAAAATTCTAGAGAGAATTTTAAAAGCTTCAAAAGAATTTCAACAATTTTGAGAGGGATTTGAAAAGTTTCAATGGGAATGGGAAGAATTGGGACAAAAATTGGAAAATTTTTAAGGGACTTTGAAAAAATTTCAACTGGAATTTTAGCCATTTTGTTACGTGAAATTGTAAACATGTGGACATGGATTTTGAAAATTCTAGAGAGAATTTTAAAAGCTTTAACAAAATTTCAACAATTTTGAGAGGGATTTGAAAAGTTTCAATGGGAATGGGAAGAATTGGGACAAAAATTGGAAAATTTTTAAGGGACTTTGAAAAAATTTCAACTGGAATTTTAGCCATTTTTTGACGTGAAATTGTAAACATGTGGCCATGGATTTTGAAAATTCTAGAGAGAATTTTAAAAGCTTCAAGAGAATTTCAACAATTTTGAGAGGGATTTGAAAAGTTTCAATGGGAATGGGAAGAATTGGGACAAAAATTGGAAAATTTTTAAGGGACTTTGAAAAAATTTCAACTGGAATTTTAGCAATTTTTTGACATGAAATTGTAAACATGTGGACGTGGATTTTGAAAATTCTAGAGAGAATTTTAAAAGCTTCAACAGAATTTCAACAATTTTGAGAGGGATTTGAAAAGTTTCAATGGGAATGGGAAGAATTGGGACAAAAATTGGAAAATTTTTAAGGGACTTTGAAAAAATTTCAACTGGAATTTTAGCCATTTTGTTACGTGAAATTGTAAACATGTTGAAGTGGATTTTGAAAATTCTAGAGAGAATTTTAAAAGCTTCAACAGAATTTCAACAATTTTGAGAGGGATTTGAAAAGTTTCAATGGGAATGGGAAGAATTGGGACAAAAATTGGAAAATTTTTAAGGGACTTTGAAAAAATTTCAACTGGAATTTTAGCCATTTCTTGACGTGAAATTGTAAACATGTGGCCATGGATTTTGAAAATTCTAGAGAGAATTTTAAAAGCTTCAACAGAATTTCAACAATTTTGAGAGGGATTTGAAAAGTTTCAATGGGAATGGGAAGAATTGGGACAAAAATTGGAAAATTTTTAAGGGACTTTGAAAAAATTTCAACTGGAATTTTAGCAATTTTTTGACGTGAAATTGTAAACATGTGGACGTGGATTTTGAAAATTCTAGAGAGAATTTTAAAAGCTTCAAAAGAATTTCAACAATTTTGAGAGGGATTTGAAAAGTTTCAATGGGAATGGGAAGAATTGGGACAAAAATTGGAAAATTTTTAAGGGACTTTGAAAAAATTTCAACTGGAATTTTAGCCATTTTGTTACGTGAAATTGTAAACATGTGGACATGGATTTTGAAAATTCTAGAGAGAATTTTAAAAGCTTTAACAAAATTTCAACAATTTTGAGAGGGATTTGAAAAGTTTCAATGGGAATGGGAAGAATTGGGACAAAAATTGGAAAATTTTTAAGGGACTTTGAAAAAATTTCAACTGGAATTTTAGCCATTTTTTGACGTGAAATTGTAAACATGTGGCCATGGATTTTGAAAATTCTAGAGAGAATTTTAAAAGCTTCAAGAGAATTTCAACAATTTTGAGAGGGATTTGAAAAGTTTCAATGGGAATGGGAAGAATTGGGACAAAAATTGGAAAATTTTTAAGGGACTTTGAAAAAATTTCAACTGGAATTTTAGCAATTTTTTGACATGAAATTGTAAACATGTGGACGTGGATTTTGAAAATTCTAGAGAGAATTTTAAAAGCTTCAACAGAATTTCAACAATTTTGAGAGGGATTTGAAAAGTTTCAATGGGAATGGGAAGAATTGGGACAAAAATTGGAAAATTTTTAAGGGACTTTGAAAAAATTTCAACTGGAATTTTAGCCATTTTTTGACGTGAAATTGTAAACATGTGGACGTGGATTTTGAAAATTCTAGAGAGAATTTTAAAAGCTTCAAGAGAATTTCAACAATTTTGAGAGGGATTTGAAAAGTTTCAATGGGAATGGGAAGAATTGGGACAAAAATTGGAAAATTTTTAAGGGACTTTGAAAAAATTTCAACTGGAATTTTAGCCATTTTTTGACGTGAAATTGTAAACATGTGGACATGGATTTTGAAAATTCTAGAGAGAATTTTAAAAGCTTCAACAGAATTTCAACAATTTTGAGAGGGATTTGAAAAGTTTCAATGGGAATGGGAAGAATTGGGACAAAAATTGGAAAATTTTTAAGGGACTTTGAAAAAATTTCAACTGGAATTTTAGCCATTTTTTGATGTGAAATTGTAAACATGTGGCCATGGATTTTGAAAATTCTAGAGAAAATTTTAAAAGCTTCAAGAGAATTTCAACAATTTTGAGAGGGATTTGAAAAGTTTCAATGGGAATGGGAAGAATTGGGACAAAAATTGGAAAATTTTTAAGGGACTTTGAAAAAATTTCAACTGGAACTTTAGCCATTTTTTTACATGAAATTGTAAACATGTGGCCATGGATTTTGAAAATTCTAGAGAGAATTTTAAAAGCTTCAACAGAATTTCAACAATTTTGAGAGGGATTTGAAAAGTTTCAATGGGAATGGGAAGAATTGGGACAAAAATCGGAAAATTTTTAAGGGACTTTGAAAAAATTTCAACTGGAATTTTAGCCATTTTGTTACGTGAAATTGTAAACATGTGGCCATGGATTTTGAAAATTCTAGAGAGAATTTTAAAAGCTTCAACAGAATTTCAACAATTTTGAGAGGGATTTGAAAAGTTTCAATGGGAATGGGAAGAATTGGGACAAAAATTGGAAAATTTTTAAGGGACTTTGAAAAAATTTCAACTGGAATTTTAGCAATTTTTTATGTGAAATTGTAAACATGTGGCCATGGATTTTGAAAATTCTAGAGAGAATTTTAAAAGCTTCAAGAGAATTTCAACAATTTTGAGAGGGATTTGAAAAGTTTCAATGGGAATGGGAAGAATTGGGACAAAAATTGGAAAATTTTTAAGGGACTTTGAAAAAATTTCAACTGGAATTTTAGCCATTTTTTGACGTGAAATTGTAAACATGTGGCCATGGATTTTGAAAGTTCTAGAGAGAATTTTAAAAGCTTCAACAGAATTTCAACAATTTTGAGAGGGATTTGAAAAGTTTCAATGGGAATGGGAAGAATTGGGACAAAAATTGGAAAATTTTTAAGGGACTTTGAAAAAATTTCAACTGGAATTTTAGCCATTTTTTGACGTGAAATTGTAAACATGTGGATGTGGATTTTGAAAATTCTAGAGAGAATTTTAAAAGCTTCAACAGAATTTCAACAATTTTGAGAGGGATTTGAAAAGTTTCAATGGGAATGGGAAGAATTGGGACAAAAATTGGAAAATTTTTAAGGGACTTTGAAAAAATTTCAACTGGAATTTTAGCCTTTTTTTGACGTGAAATTGTAAACATGTGGACATGGATTTTGAAAATTCTAGAGAGAATTTTAAAAGCTTCAAGAGAATTTCAACAATTTTGAGAGGGATTTGAAAAGTTTCAATGGGAATGGGAAGAATTGGGACAAAAATTGGAAAATTTTTAAGGGACTTTGAAAAAATTTCAACTGGAATTTTAGCAATTTTTTGACGTGAAATTGTAAACATGTTGAAGTGGATTTTGAAAATTCTAGAGAGAATTTTAAAAGCTTCAACAGAATTTCAACAATTTTGAGAGGGATTTGAAAAGTTTCAATGGGAATGGGAAGAATTGGGACAAAAATTGGAAAATTTTTAAGGGACTTTGAAAAAATTTCAACTGGAATTTTAGCCATTTTTTTATGTGAAATTTTAAACATGTGGCCATGGATTTTGACAATTCTAGAGAAAATTTTAAAAGCTTCAACAGAATTTCAACAATTTTGAGAGGGATTTGAAAAGTTTCAATGGGAATGGGAAGAATTGGGACAAAAATTGGAAAGTTTTTCAGGGACTTTGAAAAAATTTCAACTGGAATTTTAGCCATTTTTTTATGTGAAATTGTAAACATGTGGACATGGATTTTGAAAATTCTAGAGAGAATTTTAAAAGCTTTAACAAAATTTCAACAATTTTGAGAGGGATTTGAAAAGTTTCAATGGGAATGGGAAGAATTGGGACAAAAATTGGAAAATTTTTAAGGGACTTTGAAAAAATTTCAACTGGAATTTTAGCCATTTTTTGACGTGAAATTGTAAACATGTGGACATGGATTTTGAAAATTCTAGAGAGAATTTTAAAAGCTTCAACAGAATTTCAACAATTTTGAGAGGGATTTGAAAAGTTTCAATGGGAATGGGAAGAATTGGGACAAAAATTGGAAAATTTTTAAGGGACTTTGAAAAAATTTCAACTGGAATT
The DNA here is from genome assembly GCF_964273445.1 of Streptopelia decaocto. NCBI lineage: Eukaryota > Metazoa > Chordata > Aves > Columbiformes > Columbidae > Streptopelia > Streptopelia decaocto. The sequence goes on from NW_028115678.1 coordinate 16,684, forward strand.
TTAGCCATTTTTTGATGTGAAATTGTAAACATGTGGACGTGGATTTTGAAAATTCTAGAGAGAATTTTAAAAGCTTCAAGAGAATTTCAACAATTTTGAGAGGGATTTGTAAAGTTTCAATGGGAATGGGAAGAATTGGGACAAAAATTGGAAAATTTTTAAGGGACTTTGAAAAAATTTCAACTGGAATTTTAGCCATTTTTTTACGTGAAATTGTAAACATGTGGACATGGATTTTGAAAATTCTAGAGAGAATTTTAAAAGCTTCAACAGAATTTCAACAATTTTGAGAGGGATTTGAAAAGTTTCAATGGGAATGGGAAGAATTGGGACAAAAATTGGAAAATTTTTAAGGGACTTTGAAAAAATTTCAACTGGAATTTTAGCAATTTTTTGACGTGAAATTGTAAACATGTGGACGTGGATTTTGAAAATTCTAGAGAGAATTTTAAAAGCTTCAACAGAATTTCAACAATTTTGAGAGGGATTTGAAAAGTTTCAATGGGAATGGGAAGAATTGGGACAAAAATTGGAAAATTTTTAAGGGACTTTGAAAAAATTTCAACTGGAATTTTAGCAATTTTTTGACGTGAAATTGTAAACATGTGGACATGGATTTTGAAAATTCTAGAGAGAATTTTAAAAGCTTCAACAGAATTTCAACAATTTTGAGAGGGATTTGAAAAGTTTCAATGGGAATGGGAAGAATTGGGACAAAAATTGGAAAATTTTTAAGGGACTTTGAAAAAATTTCAACTGGAATTTTAGCCATTTCTTGACGTGAAATTGTAAACATGTGGCCATGGATTTTGAAAATTCTAGAGAGAATTTTAAAAGCTTCAACAGAATTTCAACAATTTGGAGAGGGATTTGAAAAGTTTCAATGGGAATGGGAAGAATTGGGACAAAAATTGGAAAATTTTTAAGGGACTTTGAAAAAATTTCAACTGGAATTTTAGCCATTTTTTTTACGTGAAATTGTAAACATGTGGCCATGGATTTTGAAAATTCTAGAGAGAATTTTAAAAGCTTCAACAGAATTTCAACAATTTTGAGAGGGATTTGAAAAGTTTCAATGGGAATGGGAAGAATTGGGACAAAAATTGGAAAATTTTTAAGGGACTTTGAAAAAATTTCAACTGGAATTTTAGCCATTTTTTTTACGTGAAATTGTAAACATGTGGACATGGATTTTGAAACTTCTAGAGAGAATTTTAAAAGCTTCAAGAGAATTTCAACAATTTTGAGAGGGATTTGAAAAGTTTCAATGGGAATGGGAAGAATTGGGACAAAAATTGGAAAATTTTTCAGGGACTTTGAAAAAATTTCAACTGGAATTTTAGCCATTTTTTTATGTGAAATTGTAAACATGTGGCCATGGATTTTGAAAATTCTAGAGAGAATTTTAAAAGCTTCAACAGAATTTCAACAATTTTGAGAGGGATTTGAAAAGTTTCAATGGGAATGGGAAGAATTGGGACAAAAATTGGAAAATTTTTAAGGGACTTTGAAAAAATTTCAACTGGAATTTTAGCCATTTTTTGATGTGAAATTGTAAACATGTGGCCATGGATTTTGAAAATTCTAGAGAGAATTTTAAAAGCTTCAACAGAATTTCAACAATTTTGAGAGGGATTTGAAAAGTTTCAATGGGAATGGGAAGAATTGGGACAAAAATTGGAAAATTTTTAAGGGACTTTGAAAAAATTTCCACTGGAATTTTAGCCATTTTTTGACGTGAAATTGTAAACATGTGGACATGGATTTTGAAAATTCTAGAGAGAATTTTAAAAGCTTCAACAGAATTTCAACAATTTTGAGAGGGATTTGAAAAGTTTCAATGGGAATGGGAAGAATTGGGACAAAAATTGGAAAATTTTTAAGGGACTTTGAAAAAATTTCAACTGGAATTTTAGCCATTTTTTTATGTGAAATTGTAAACATGTGGCCATGGATTTTGAAAATTCTAGAGAGAATTTTAAAAGCTTCAACAGAATTTCAACAATTTTGAGAGGGATTTGAAAAGTTTCAATGGGAATGGGAAGAATTGGGACAAAAATTGGAAAATTTTTAAGGGACTTTGAAAAAATTTCAACTGGAACTTTAGCCATTTTTTTACATGAAATTGTAAACATGTGGCCATGGATTTTGAAAATTCTAGAGAGAATTTTAAAAGCTTCAACAGAATTTCAACAATTTTGAGAGGGATTTGAAAAGTTTCAATGGGAATGGGAAGAATTGGGACAAAAATTGGAAAATTTTTCAGGGACTTTGAAAAAATTTCAACTGGAATTTTAGCCATTTTTTGACGTGAAATTGTAAACATGTGGCCATGGATTTTGAAAATTCTAGAGAGAATTTTAAAAGCTTCAAGAGAATTTCAACAATTTTGAGAGGGATTTGAAAAGTTTCAATGGGAATGGGAAGAATTGGGACAAAAATTGGAAAATTTTTAAGGGACTTTGAAAAAATTTCAACTGGAATTTTAGCAATTTTTTTATGTGAAATTGTAAACATGTGGCCATGGATTTTGAAAATTCTAGAGAGAATTTTAAAAGCTTCAAGAGAATTTCAACAATTTTGAGAGGGATTTGAAAAGTTTCAATGGGAATGGGAAGAATTGGGACAAAAATTGGAAAATTTTTAAGGGACTTTGAAAAAATTTCAACTGGAATTTTAGCCATTTCTTGACGTGAAATTGTAAACATGTGGATGTGGATTTTGAAACTTCTAGAGAGAATTTTAAAAGCTTCAAGAGAATTTCAACAATTTTGAGAGGGATTTGAAAAGTTTCAATGGGAATGGGAAGAATTGGGACAAAAATTGGAAAATTTTTAAGGGACTTTGAAAAAATTTCAACTGGAATTTTAGCAATTTTTTGACGTGAAATTGTAAACATGTGGACGTGGATTTTGAAAATTCTAGAGAGAATTTTAAAAGCTTCAAAAGAATTTCAACAATTTTGAGAGGGATTTGAAAAGTTTCAATGGGAATGGGAAGAATTGGGACAAAAATTGGAAAATTTTTAAGGGACTTTGAAAAAATTTCAACTGGAATTTTAGCCATTTTTTTATGTGAAATTGTAAACATGTGGCCATGGATTTTGAAAATTCTAGAGAGAATTTTAAAAGCTTCAACAGAATTTCAACAATTTTGAGAGGGATTTGAAAAGTTTCAATGGGAATGGGAAGAATTGGGACAAAAATTGGAAAATTTTTAAGGGACTTTGAAAAAATTTCAACTGGAATTTTAGCCATTTTTTTATATGAAATTGTAAACATGTGGCCATGGATTTTGAAAATTCTAGAGAGAATTTTAAAAGCTTCAACAGAATTTCAACAATTTTGAGAGGGATTTGAAAAGTTTCAATGGGAATGGGAAGAATTGGGACAAAAATTGGAAAATTTTTAAGGGACTTTGAAAAAATTTCAACTGGAATTTTAGCAATTTTTTGACGTGAAATTGTAAACATGTGGATGTGGATTTTGAAAATTCTAGAGAGAATTTTAAAAGCTTCAACAGAATTTCAACAATTTTGAGAGGGATTTGAAAAGTTTCAATGGGAATGGGAAGAATTGGGACAAAAATTGGAAAATTTTTAAGGGACTTTGAAAAAATTTCAACTGGAATTTTAGCCATTTTTTGACGTGAAATTGTAAACATGTGGACATGGATTTTGAAAATTCTAGAGAGAATTTTAAAAGCTTCAAGAGAATTTCAACAATTTTGAGAGGGATTTGAAAAGTTTCAATGGGAATGGGAAGAATTGGGACAAAAATTGGAAAATTTTTAAGGGACTTTGAAAAAATTTCAACTGGAATTTTAGCAATTTTTTTACATGAAATTGTAAACATGTGGACATGGATTTTGAAAATTCTAGAGAGAATTTTAAAAGCTGCAACAGAATTTCAACAATTTTGAGAGGGATTTGAAAAGTTTCAATGGGAATGGGAAGAATTGGGACAAAAATTGGAAAATTTTTCAGGGACTTTGAAAAAATTTCAACTGGAATTTTAGCCATTTTTTTTACGTGAAATTGTAAACATGTGGACATGGATTTTGAAAATTCTAGAGAGAATTTTAAAAGCTTCAACAGAATTTCAACAATTTTGAGAGGGATTTGAAAAGTTTCAATGGGAATGGGAAGAATTGGGACAAAAATTGGAAAATTTTTAAGGGACTTTGAAAAAATTTCAACTGGAATTTTAGCCATTTTTTGACGTGAAATTGTAAACATGTGGACATGGATTTTGAAAATTCTAGAGAGAATTTTAAAAGCTTCAACAGAATTTCAACAATTTTGAGAGGGATTTGAAAAGTTTCAATGGGAATGGGAAGAACTGGGACAAAAATTGGAAAATTTTTAAGTGACTTTGAAAAAATTTCAACTGGAATTTTAGCCATTTTTTGACGTGAAATTGTAAACATGTGGCCATGGATTTTGAAAATTCTAGAGAGAATTTTAAAAGCTTCAAGAGAATTTCAACAATTTTGAGAGGGATTTGAAAAGTTTCAATGGGAATGGGAAGAATTGGGACAAAAATTGGAAAATTTTTAAGGGACTTTGAAAAAATTTCAACTGGAACTTTAGCAATTTTTTGACATGAAATTGTAAACATGTGGACGTGGATTTTGAAAATTCTAGAGAGAATTTTAAAAGCTTCAACAGAATTTCAACAATTTTGAGAGGGATTTGAAAAGTTTCAATGGGAATGGGAAGAATTGGGACAAAAATTGGAAAATTTTTAAGGGACTTTGAAAAAATTTCAACTGGAATTTTAGCCATTTTTTGACGTGAAATTGTAAACATGTGGCCATGGATTTTGAAAATTCTAGAGAGAATTTTAAAAGCTTCAACAGAATTTCAACAATTTTGAGAGGGATTTGAAAAGTTTCAATGGGAATGGGAAGAATTGGGACAAAAATTGGAAAATTTTTAAGGGACTTTGAAAAAATTTCAACTGGAATTTTAGCCATTTCTTGACGTGAAATTGTAAACATGTGGACGTGGATTTTGAAAATTCTAGAGAGAATTTTAAAAGCTTCAACAGAATTTCAACAATTTTGAGAGGGATTTGAAAAGTTTCAATGGGAATGGGAAGAATTGGGACAAAAATTGGAAAATTTTTAAGGGACTTTGAAAAAATTTCAACTGGCATTTTAGCCATTTTTTGACGTGAAATTGTAAACATGTGGACGTGGATTTTGAAAATTCTAGAGAGAATTTTAAAAGCTTCAACAGAATTTCAACAATTTTGAGAGGGATTTGAAAAGTTTCAATGGGAATGGAAAGAATTGGGACAAAAATTGGAAAATTTTTAAGGGACTTTGAAAAAATTTCAACTGGAATTTTAGCCATTTTTTGACGTGAAATTGTAAACATGTGGACATGGATTTTGAAAATTCTAGAGAGAATTTTAAAAGCTTCAACAGAATTTCAACAATTTTGAGAGGGATTTGAAAAGTTTCAATGGGAATGGGAAGAATTGGGACAAAAATTGGAAAATTTTTAAGGGACTTTGAAAAAATTTCAACTGGAACTTTAGCCATTTTTTTACATGAAATTGTAAACATGTGGCCATGGATTTTGAAAATTCTAGAGAGAATTTTAAAAGCTTCAACAGAATTTCAACAATTTTGAGAGGGATTTGAAAAGTTTCAATGGGAATGGGAAGAATTGGGACAAAAATTGGAAAATTTTTAAGGGACTTTGAAAAAATTTCAACTGGAATTTTAGCCATTTTTTGACGTGAAATTGTAAACATGTGGCCATGGATTTTGAAAATTCTAGAGAGAATTTTAAAAGCTTCAAGAGAATTTCAACAATTTTGAGAGGGATTTGAAAAGTTTCAATGGGAATGGGAAGAATTGGGACAAAAATTGGAAAATTTTTAAGGGACTTTGAAAAAATTTCAACTGGAACTTTAGCCATTTTTTTACATGAAATTGTAAACATGTGGCCATGGATTTTGAAAATTCTAGAGAGAATTTTAAAAGCTTCAAGAGAATTTCAACAATTTTGAGAGGGATTTGAAAAGTTTCAATGGGAATGGGAAGAATTGGGACAAAAATTGGAAAATTTTTAAGGGACTTTGAAAAAATTTCAACTGGAATTTTAGCCATTTTTTGACGTGAAATTGTAAACATGTGGCCATGGATTTTGAAAATTCTAGAGAGAATTTTAAAAGCTTCAACAGAATTTCAACAATTTTGAGAGGGATTTGAAAAGTTTCAATGGGAATGGGAAGAATTGGGACAAAAATTGGAAAATTTTTAAGGGACTTTGAAAAAATTTCAACTGGAATTTTAGCAATTTTTTTATGTGAAATTGTAAACATGTGGCCATGGATTTTGAAAATTCTAGAGAGAATTTTAAAAGCTTCAACAGAATTTCAACAATTTTGAGAGGGATTTGAAAAGTTTCAATGGGAATGGGAAGAATTGGGACAAAAATTGGAAAATTTTTAAGGGACTTTGAAAAAATTTCAACTGGAATTTTAGCCATTTCTTGACGTGAAATTGTAAACATGTGGATGTGGATTTTGAAACTTCTAGAGAGAATTTTAAAAGCTTCAAGAGAATTTCAACAATTTTGAGAGGGATTTGAAAAGTTTCAATGGGAATGGGAAGAATTGGGACAAAAATTGGAAAATTTTTAAGGGACTTTGAAAAAATTTCAACTGGAATTTTAGCAATTTTGTTACGTGAAATTGTAAACATGATGAAGTGGATTTTGAAAATTCTAGAGAGAATTTAAAAGCTTCAACAGAATTTCAACAATTTGGAGAGGGATTTGAAAAGTTTCAATGGGAATGGGAAGAATTGGGACAAAAATTGGAAAATTTTTAAGGGACTTTGAAAAAATTTCAACTGGAATTTTAGCCATTTTTTTATGTGAAATTGTAAACATGTGGCCATGGATTTTGAAAATTCTAGAGAGAATTTTAAAAGCTTCAACAGAATTTCAACAATTTTGAGAGGGATTTGAAAAGTTTCAATGGGAATGGGAAGAATTGGGACAAAAATTGGAAAATTTTTAAGGGACTTTGAAAAAATTTCAACTGGAATTTTAGCCATTTTTTTATGTGAAATTGTAAACATGTGGCCATGGATTTTGAAAATTCTAGAGAGAATTTTAAAAGCTTCAACAGAATTTCAACAATTTTGAGAGGGATTTGAAAAGTTTCAATGGGGAATGGGAAGAATTGGGACAAAAATTGGAAAATTTTTAAGGGACTTTGAAAAAATTTCAACTGGAATTTTAGCAATTTTTTTATGTGAAATTGTAAACATGTGGATGTGGATTTTGAAAATTCTAGAGAGAATTTTAAAAAGCTTCAACAGAATTTCAACAATTTTGAGAGGGATTTGAAAAGTTTCAATGGGAATGGGAAGAATTGGGACAAAAATTGGAAAATTTTTAAGGGACTTTGAAAAAATTTCAACTGGAATTTTAGCCATTTTTTGACGTGAAATTGTAAACATGTGGACAAGGATTTTGAAATTCTAGAGAGAATTTTAAAAGCTTCAAGAGAATTTCAACAATTTTGAGAGGGATTTGAAAAGTTTCAATGGGAATGGGAAGAATTGGGACAAAAATTGGAAAATTTTTAAGGGACTTTGAAAAAAATTTCAACTGGAATTTTAGCAATTTTTTTACATGAAATTGTAAACATGTGGACATGGATTTTGAAAATTCTAGAGAGAATTTTAAAAGCTGCAACAGAATTTCAACAATTTTGAGAGGATTTGAAAAGTTTCAATGGGAATGGGAAGAATTGGGACAAAAATTGGAAAATTTTTCAGGGACTTTGAAAAAATTTCAACTGGAATTTTAGCCATTTTTTGACGTGAAATTGTAAACACGTTGAAGTGGATTTTGAAAATTCTAGAGAGAATTTTAAAAGCTTCAACAGAATTTCAACAATTTTGAGAGGGATTTGAAAAGTTTCAATGGGAATGGGAAGAATTGGGACAAAAATTGGAAAATTTTTAAGGGACTTTGAAAAAATTCAACTGGAATTTTAGCAATTTTTTGACGTGAAATTGTAAACATGTTGAAGTGGATTTTGAAAATTCTAGAGAGAATTTTAAAAGCTTCAAGAGAATTTCAACAATTTTGAGAGGGATTTGAAAAGTTTCAATGGGAATGGGAAGAATTGGGACAAAAATTGGAAAATTTTTAAGGGACTTTGAAAAAATTTCAACTGGAATTTTAGCCATTTTTTGACGTGAAATTGTAAACATGTGGACATGGATTTTGAAAATTCTAGAGAGAATTTTAAAAGCTTCAACAGAATTTCAACAATTTTGAGAGGGATTTGAAAAGTTTCAATGGGAATGGGAAGAATTGGGACAAAAATTGGAAAATTTTTAAGGGACTTTGAAAAAATTTCAACTGGAATTTTAGCCATTTTTTGATGTGAAATTGTAAACATGTGGCCATGGATTTTGAAAATTCTAGAGAGAATTTTAAAAGCTTCAACAGAATTTCAACAATTTTGAGAGGGATTTGAAAAGTTTCAATGGGAATGGGAAGAATTGGGACAAAAATTGAAAATTTTTAAGGGACTTTGAAAAAATTTCAACTGGAACTTTAGCCATTTTTTTACATGAAATTGTAAACATGTGGCCATGGATTTTGAAAATTCTAGAGAGAATTTTAAAAGCTTCAACAGAATTTCAACAATTTTGAGAGGGATTTGAAAAGTTTCAATGGGAATGGGAAGAATTGGGACAAAAATTGGAAAATTTTTAAGGGACTTTGAAAAAATTTCAACTGGAATTTTAGCCATTTTTTGACGTGAAATTGTAAACATGTGGCCATGGATTTTGAAAATTCTAGAGAGAATTTTAAAAGCTTCAACAGAATTTCAACAATTTTGAGAGGGATTTGAAAAGTTTCAATGGGAATGGGAAGAATTGGGACAAAAATTGGAAAATTTTTAAGGGACTTTGAAAAAATTTCAACTGGAATTTTAGCAATTTTTTTATGTGAAATTGTAAACATGTGGCCATGGATTTTGAAAATTCTAGAGAGAATTTTAAAAGCTTCAAGAGAATTTCCACAATTTTGAGAGGGATTTGAAAAGTTTCAATGGGAATGGGAAGAATTGGGACAAAAATTGGAAAATTTTGAAGGGACTTTGAAAAAATTTCAACTGGAATTTTAGCCATTTTTTGACGTGAAATTGTAAATATGTGGATGTGGATTTTGAAACTTCTAGAGAGAATTTTAAAAGCTTCAACAGAATTTCAACAATTTTGAGAGGGATTTGAAAAGTTTCAATGGGAATGGGAAGAATTGGGACAAAAATTGGAAAATTTTTAAGGGACTTTGAAAAAATTTCAACTGGAATTTTAGCAATTTTTTGACGTGAAATTTTAAACATGATGAAGTGGATTTTGAAAATTCTAGAGAGAATTTTAAAAGCTTCAACAGAATTTCAACAATTTGGAGAGGGATTTGAAAAGTTTCAATGGGAATGGGAAGAATTGGGACAAAAATTGGAAAATTTTTAAGGGACTTTGAAAAAATTTCAACTGGAATTTTAGCCATTTTTTTATGTGAAATTGTAAACATGTGGCCATGGATTTTGAAAATTCTAGAGAGAATTTTAAAAGCTTCAACAGAATTTCAACAATTTTGAGAGGGATTTGAAAAGTTTCAATGGGAATGGGAAGAATTGGGACAAAAATTGGAAAATTTTTAAGGGACTTTGAAAAAATTTCAACTGGAATTTTAGCCATTTTTTTATGTGAAATTGTAAACATGTGGCCATGGATTTTGAAAATTCTAGAGAGAATTTTAAAAGCTTCAACAGAATTTCAACAATTTTGAGAGGGATTTGAAAAGTTTCAATGGGAATGGGAAGAATTGGGACAAAAATTGAAAATTTTTAAGGGACTTTGAAAAAATTTCAACTGGAACTTTAGCCATTTTTTTACATGAAATTGTAAACATGTGGCCATGGATTTTGAAAATTCTAGAGAGAATTTTAAAAGCTTCAACAGAATTTCAACAATTTTGAGAGGGATTTGAAAAGTTTCAATGGGAATGGGAAGAATTGGGACAAAAATTGGAAAATTTTTAAGGGACTTTGAAAAAATTTCAACTGGAATTTTAGCAATTTTTTGACGTGAAATTGTAAACATGTGGCCATGGATTTTGAAAATTCTAGAGAGAATTTTAAAAGCTTCAACAGAATTTCAACAATTTTGAGAGGGATTTGAAAAGTTTCAATGGGAATGGGAAGAATTGGGACAAAAATTGGAAAATTTTTAAGGGACTTTGAAAAAATTTCAACTGGAATTTTAGCAATTTTTTTATGTGAAATTGTAAACATGTGGCCATGGATTTTGAAAATTCTAGAGAGAATTTTAAAAGCTTCAAGAGAATTTCCACAATTTTGAGAGGGATTTGAAAAGTTTCAATGGGAATGGGAAGAATTGGGACAAAAATTGGAAAATTTTGAAGGGACTTTGAAAAAATTTCAACTGGAATTTTAGCCATTTTTTGACGTGAAATTGTAAATATGTGGATGTGGATTTTGAAACTTCTAGAGAGAATTTTAAAAGCTTCAACAGAATTTCAACAATTTTGAGAGGGATTTGAAAAGTTTCAATGGGAATGGGAAGAATTGGGACAAAAATTGGAAAATTTTTAAGGGACTTTGAAAAAATTTCAACTGGAATTTTAGCAATTTTGTTACATGAAATTGTAAACATGATGAAGTGGATTTTGAAAATTCTAGAGAGAATTTTAAAAGCTTCAACAGAATTTCAACAATTTGGAGAGGGATTTGAAAAGTTTCAATGGGAATGGGAAGAATTGGGACAAAAATTGGAAAATTTTTAAGGGACTTTGAAAAAATTTCAACTGGAATTTTAGCCATTTCTTGACGTGAAATTGTAAACATGTGGCCATGGATTTTGAAAATTCTAGAGAGAATTTTAAAAGCTTCAACAGAATTTCAACAATTTTGAGAGGGATTTGAAACGTTTCAATGGGAATGGGAAGAATTGGGACAAAAATTGGAAAATTTTTAAGGGACTTTGAAAAAATTTCAACTGGAATTTTAGCAATTTTTTGACGTGAAATTGTAAACATGTGGATGTGGATTTTGAAAATTCTAGAGAGAATTTTAAAAGCTTCAACAGAATTTCAACAATTTTGAGAGGGATTTGAAAAGTTTCAATGGGAATGGGAAGAATTGGGACAAAAATTGGAAAATTTTTAAGGGACTTTGAAAAAATTTCAACTGGAATTTTAGCCATTTTTTGACGTGAAATTGTAAACATGTGGACATGGATTTTGAAAATTCTAGAGAGAATTTTAAAAGCTTCAAGAGAATTTCAACAATTTTGAGAGGGATTTGAAAAGTTTCAATGGGAATGGGAAGAATTGGGACAAAAATTGGAAAATTTTTAAGGGACTTTGAAAAAATTTCAACTGGAATTTTAGCAATTTTTTTACATGAAATTGTAAACATGTGGACATGGATTTTGAAAATTCTAGAGAGAATTTTAAAAGCTGCAACAGAATTTCAACAATTTTGAGAGGGATTTGAAAAGTTTCAATGGGAATGGGAAGAATTGGGACAAAAATTGGAAAATTTTTAAGGGACTTTGAAAAAATTTCAACTGGAATTTTAGCCATTTTTTGACGTGAAATTGTAAACATGTTGAAGTGGATTTTGAAAATTCTAGAGAGAATTTTAAAAGCTTCAAGAGAATTTCAACAATTTTGAGAGGGATTTGAAAAGTTTCAATGGGAATGGGAAGAATTGGGACAAAAATTGGAAAATTTTTCAGGGACTTTGAAAAAATTTCAACTGGAATTTTAGCCATTTCTTGACGTGAAATTGTAAACATGTGGCCATGGATTTTGAAAATTCTAGAGAGAATTTTAAAAGCTTCAACAGAATTTCAACAATTTTGAGAGGGATTTGAAAAGTTTCAATGGGAATGGGAAGAATTGGGACAAAAATTGGAAAATTTTTCAGGGACTTTGAAAAAATTTCAACTGGAATTTTAGCCATTTTTTTATGTGAAATTGTAAACATGTGGACATGGATTTTGAAAATTCTAGAGAGAATTTTAAAAGCTTCAAGAGAATTTCAACAATTTTGAGAGGGATTTGAAAAGTTTCAATGGGAATGGGAAGAATTGGGACAAAAATTGGAAAATTTTTAAGGGACTTTGAAAAAATTTCAACTGGAATTTTAGCCATTTTTTGACGTGAAATTGTAAACATGTGGACATGGATTTTGAAAATTCTAGAGAGAATTTTAAAAGCTTCAACAGAATTTCAACAATTTTGAGAGGGATTTGAAAAGTTTCAATGGGAATGGGAAGAATTGGGACAAAAATTGGAAAATTTTTAAGGGACTTTGAAAAAATTTCAACTGGAATTTTAGCCATTTTTTTACGTGAAATTGTAAACATGTGGACGTGGATTTTGAAAATTCTAGAGAGAATTTTAAAAGCTTCAACAGAATTTCAACAATTTTGAGAGGGATTTGAAAAGTTTCAATGGGAATGGGAAGAATTGGGACAAAAATTGGAAAATTTTTAAGGGACTTTGAAAAAATTTCAACTGGAATTTAGCCATTTTTTTTAGTGAAATTGTAAACATGTGGCCATGGATTTTGAAAATTCTAGAGAGAATTTTAAAAGCTTCAACAGAATTTCAACAATTTTGAGAGGGATTTGAAAAGTTTCAATGGGAATGGGAAGAATTGGGACAAAAATTGGAAATTTTTCAGGGACTTTGAAAAAATTTCAACTGGAATTTTAGCCATTTTTTTATGTGAAATTGTAAACATGTGGACATGGATTTTGAAAATTCTAGAGAGAATTTTAAAAGCTTTAACAAAATTTCAACAATTTTGAGAGGGATTTGAAAAGTTTCAATGGGAATGGGAAGAATTGGGACAAAAATTGGAAAATTTTTAAGGGACTTTGAAAAAATTTCAACTGGAATTTTAGCCATTTTTTGACGTGAAATTGTAAACATGTGGACATGGATTTTGAAAATTCTAGAGAGAATTTTAAAAGCTTCAACAGAATTTCAACAATTTTGAGAGGGATTTGAAAAGTTTCAATGGGAATGGGAAGAATTGGGACAAAAATTGGAAAATTTTTCAGGGACTTTGAAAAAATTTCAACTGGAATTTTAGCCATTTTTTTACGTGAAATTGTAAACATGTGGACGTGGATTTTGAAAATTCTAGAGAGAATTTTAAAAGCTTCAACAGAATTTCAACAATTTTGAGAGGGATTTGAAAAGTTTCAATGGGAATGGAAGAATTGGGACAAAAATTGGAAAATTTTTAAGGGACTTTGAAAAAATTTCAACTGGAATTTTAGCCATTTTTTTACGTGAAATTGTAAACATGTGGACATGGATTTTGAAAATTCTAGAGAGAATTTTAAAAGCTTCAACAGAATTTCAACAATTTTGAGAGGGATTTGAAAAGTTTCAATGGGAATGGGAAGAATTGGGACAAAAATTGGAAAATTTTTAAGGGACTTTGATAAAAATTTCAACTGCAATTTTAGCCATTTCTTGACGTGAAATTGTAAACATGTGGACATGGATTTTGAAAATTCTAGAGAGAATTTTAAAAGCTTCAAGAGAATTTCAACAATTTTGAGAGGGATTTGAAAAGTTTCAATGGGAATGGGAAGAATTGGGACAAAAATTGGAAAATTTTTAAGGGACTTTGAAAAAATTTCAACTGGAATTTTAGCAATTTTTTGACGTGAAATTGTAAACATGTAGATGTGGATTTTGAAAATTCTAGAGAGAATTTTAAAAGCTTCAACAGAATTTCAACAATTTTGAGAGGGATTTGAAAAGTTTCAATGGGAATGGGAAGAATTGGGACAAAAATTGGAAAATTTTTAAGGGACTTTGAAAAAATTTCAACTGGAATTTTAGCCATTTTTTGACGTGAAATTGTAAACATGTGGCCATGGATTTTGAAACTTCTAGAGAGAATTTTAAAAGCTTCAAGAGAATTTCAACAATTTTGAGAGGGATTTGAAAAGTTTCAATGGGAATGGGAAGAATTGGGACAAAAATTGGAAAATTTTTAAGGGACTTTGAAAAAATTTCAACTGGAATTTTAGCAATTTTTTTACATGAAATTGTAAACATGTGGACATGGATTTTGAAAATTCTAGAGAGAATTTTAAAAGCTGCAACAGAATTTCAACAATTTTGAGAGGGATTTGAAAAGTTTCAATGGGAATGGGAAGAATTGGGACAAAAATTGGAAAATTTTTAAGGGACTTTGAAAAAATTTCAACTGGAATTTTAGCCATTTTTTGACGTGAAATTGTAAACATGTTGAAGTGGATTTTGAAAATTCTAGAGAGAATTTTAAAAGCTTCAACAGAATTTCAACAATTTTGAGAGGGATTTGAAAAGTTTCAATGGGAATGGGAAGACTTGGGACAAAAATTGGAAAATTTTTAAGGGACTTTGAAAAAATTTCAACTGGAATTTTAGCAATTTTTTGACGTGAAATTGTAAACATGTGGCCATGGATTTTGAAAATTCTAGAGAGAATTTTAAAAGCTTCAACAGAATTTCAACAATTTTGAGAGGGATTTGAAAAGTTTCAATGGGAATGGGAAGAATTGGGACAAAAATTGGAAAATTTTTAAGGGACTTTGAAAAAATTTCAACTGGAATTTTAGCAATTTTTTTATGTGAAATTTTAAACATGTGGCCATGGATTTTGAAAATTCTAGAGAGAATTTTAAAAGCTTCAACAGAATTTCAACAATTTTGAGAGGGATTTGAAAAGTTTCAATGGGAATGGGAAGAATTGGGACAAAAATTGGAAAATTTTTAAGGGACTTTGAAAAAATTTCAACTGGAATTTTAGCCATTTTTTTATGTGAAATTGTAAACATGTGGACATGGATTTTGAAAATTCTAGAGAGAATTTTAAAAGCTTTAACAAAATTTCAACAATTTTGAGAGGGATTTGAAAAGTTTCAATGGGAATGGGAAGAATTGGGACAAAAATTGGAAAATTTTTAAGGGACTTTGAAAAAATTTCAACTGGAATTTTAGCCATTTTTTGACGTGAAATTGTAAACATGTGGCCATGGATTTTGAAAATTCTAGAGAGAATTTTAAAAGCTTCAACAGAATTTCAACAATTTTGAGAGGGATTTGAAAAGTTTCAATGGGAATGGGAAGAATTGGGACAAAAATTGGAAAATTTTTAAGGGACTTTGAAAAAATTTCAACTGGAATTTTAGCCATTTTTTGATGTGAAATTGTAAACATGTGGACGTGGATTTTGAAAATTCTAGAGAGAATTTTAAAAGCTTCAACAGAATTTCAACAATTTTGAGAGGGATTTGAAAAGTTTCAATGGGAATGGGAAGAATTGGGACAAAAATTGGAAATTTTTAAGGGACTTTGAAAAAATTTCAACTGCAATTTTAGCCATTTTTTGACGTGAAATTGTAAACATGTGGACATGGATTTTGAAAATTCTAGAGAGAATTTTAAAAGCTTCAACAGAATTTCAACAATTTTGAGAGGGATTTGAAAAGTTTCAATGGGAATGGGAAGAATTGGGACAAAAATTGGAAAATTTTTAAGGGACTTTGAAAAAATTTCAACTGGAATTTTAGCCATTTTGTTACATGAAATTGTAAACATGTGGCCATGGATTTTGAAAATTCTAGAGAGAATTTTAAAAGCTTCAAGAGAATTTCAACAATTTTGAGAGGGATTTGAAAAGTTTCAATGGGAATGGGAAGAATTGGGACAAAAATTGGAAAATTTTTAAGGGACTTTGAAAAAATTTCAACTGGAATTTTAGCCATTTTTTGACGTGAAATTGTAAACATGTGGCCGTGGATTTTGAAACTTCTAGAGAGAATTTTAAAAGCTTCAAGAGAATTTCAACAATTTTGAGAGGGATTTGAAAAGTTTCAATGGGAATGGGAAGAATTGGGACAAAAATTGGAAAATTTTTAAGGGACTTTGAAAAAATTTCAACTGGAATTTTAGCAATTTTTTTATGTGAAATTGTAAACATGTGGCCATGGATTTTGAAAATTCTAGAGAGAATTTTAAAAGCTTCAAGAGAATTTCAACAATTTTGAGAGGGATTTGAAAAGTTTCAATGGGAATGGGAAGAATTGGGACAAAAATTGGAAAATTTTTAAGGGACTTTGAAAAAATTTCAACTGCAATTTTAGCCATTTTTTGACGTGAAATTGTGAACATGTGGACATGGATTTTGAAAATTCTAGAGAGAATTTTAAAAGCTTCAACAGAATTTCAACAATTTTGAGAGGGATTTGAAAAGTTTCAATGGGAATGGGAAGAATTGGGACAAAAATTGGAAAATTTTTAAGGGACTTTGAAAAAATTTCAACTGGAATTTTAGCCATTTTTTGATGTGAAATTGTAAACATGTGGACGTGGATTTTGGAAATTCTAGAGAGAATTTTAAAAGCTTCAACAGAATTTCAACAATTTTGAGAGGGATTTGAAAAGTTTCAATGGGAATGGGAAGAATTGGGACAAAAATTGGAAAATTTTTAAGGGACTTTGAAAAAATTTCAACTGGAATTTTAGCCATTTTTTGACGTGAATCTGTAAACATGTGGACATGGATTTTGAAAATTCTAGAGAGAATTTTAAAAGCTTCAAGAGAATTTCAACAATTTTGAGAGGGATTTGAAAAGTTTCAATGGGAATGGGAAGAATTGGGACAAAAATTGGAAAATTTTTAAGGGACTTTGAAAAAATTTCAACTGGAATTTTAGCCATTTTTTGACGTGAAATTGTAAACATGTGGACATGGATTTTGAAAATTCTAGAGAGAATTTTAAAAGCTTCAACAGAATTTCAACAATTTTGAGAGGGATTTGAAAAGTTTCAATGGGAATGGGAAGAATTGGGACAAAAATTGTAAAATTTTTAAGGGACTTTGAAAAAATTTCAACTGCAATTTTAGCCATTTTTTGACGTGAAATTGTGAACATGTGGACATGGATTTTGAAAATTCTAGAGAGAATTTTAAAAGCTTCAACAGAATTTCAACAATTTTGAGAGGGATTTGAAGAGTTTCAATGGGAATGGGAAGAATTGGGACAAAAATTGGAAAATTTTTAAGGGACTTTGAAAAAATTTCAACTGCAATTTTAGCCATTTTTTGACGTGAAATTGTGAACATGTGGACATGGATTTTGAAAATTCTAGAGAGAATTTTAAAAGCTTCAAGAGAATTTCAACAATTTTGAGAGGGATTTGAAAAGTTTCAATGGGAATGGGAAGAATTGGGACAAAAATTGGAAAATTTTTAAGGGACTTTGAAAAAATTTCAACTGGAATTTTAGCCATTTTTTGACGTGAAATTGTAAACATGTGGACATGGATTTTGAAAATTCTAGAGAGAATTTTAAAAGCTTCAACAGAATTTCAACAATTTTGAGAGGGATTTGAAAAGTTTCAATGGGAATGGGAAGAATTGGGACAAAAATTGTAAAATTTTTAAGGGACTTTGAAAAAATTTCAACTGGAATTTTAGCCATTTTTTTACGTGAAATTGTAAACATGTGGCCATGGATTTTGACAATTCTAGAGAGAATTTTAAAAGCTTCAAGAGAATTTCAACACTTTTGAGAGGGATTTGAAAAGTTTCAATGGGAATGGGAAGAATTGGGACAAAAATTGGAAAATTTTTAAGGGACTTTGAAAAAATTTCAACTGGAATTTTAGCCATTTTTTGACGTGAAATTGTAAACATGTGGACATGGATTTTGAAAATTCTAGAGAGAATTTTAAAAGCTTCAACAGAATTTCAACAATTTTGAGAGGGATTTGAAAAGTTTCAATGGGAATGGGAAGAATTGGGACAAAAATTGGAAAATTTTTAAGGGACTTTGAAAAAATTTCAACTGGAATTTTAGCCATTTTTTGACGTGAAATTGTAAACATGTGGCCATGGATTTTGAAAATTCTAGAGAGAATTTTAAAAGCTTCAACAGAATTTCAACAATTTTGAGAGGGATTTGAAAAGTTTCAATGGGAATGGGAAGAATTGGGACAAAAATTGGAAAATTTTTAAGGGACTTTGAAAAAATTTCAACTGGAATTTTAGCCATTTTTTGACGTGAAATTGTAAACATGTGGCCATGGATTTGAAAATTCTAGAGAGAATTTTAAAAGCTTCAAGAGAATTTCAACAATTTTGAGAGGGATTTGAAAAGTTTCAATGGGAATGGGAAGAATTGGGACAAAAATTGGAAAATTTTTAAGGGACTTTGAAAAAATTTCAACTGGAATTTTAGCCATTTTTTGACGTGAAATTGTAAACATGTTGAAGTGGATTTTGAAAATTCTAGAGAGAATTTTAAAAGCTTCAACAGAATTTCAACAATTTTGAGAGGGATTTGAAAAGTTTCAATGGGAATGGGAAGAATTGGGACAAAAATTGGAAAATTTTTAAGGGACTTTGAAAAAATTTCAACTGGAATTTTAGCAATTTTTTGACGTGAAATTTTAAACATGTGGACGTGGATTTGAAAATTCTAGAGAGAATTTTAAAAGCTTCAAGAGAATTTCAACAATTTTGAGAGGGATTTGAAAAGTTTCAATGGGAATGGGAAGAATTGGGACAAAAATTGGAAAATTTTTCAGGAACTTTGAAAAAATTTCAACTGGAATTTTAGCCATTTTTTGACGTGAAATTGTAAACATGTGGACATGGATTTTGAAAATTCTAGAGAGAATTTTAAAAGCTTCAAGAGAATTTCAACAATTTTGAGAGGGATTTGAAAAGTTTCAATGGGAATGGGAAGAATTGGGACAAAAATTGGAAAATTTTTAAGGGACTTTGAAAAAATTTCAACTGGAATTTTAGCCATTTTTTGACGTGAAATTGTAAACATGTGGACATGGATTTTGAAAATTCTAGAGAGAATTTTAAAAGCTTCAAGAGAATTTCAACAATTTTGAGAGGGATTTGAAAAGTTTCAATGGGAATGGGAAGAATTGGGACAAAAATTGGAAAATTTTTAAGGGACTTTGAAAAAATTTCAACTGGAATTTTAGCCATTTTTTGACGTGAAATTGTAAACATGTGGACATGGATTTTGAAAATTCTAGAGAGAATTTTAAAAGCTTCAAGAGAATTTCAACAATTTTGAGAGGGATTTGAAAAGTTTCAATGGGAATGGGAAGAATTGGGACAAAAATTGGAAAATTTTTAAGGGACTTTGAAAAAATTTCAACTGCAATTTTAGCCATTTTTTGACGTGAAATTGTAAACATGTTGAAGTGGATTTTGAAAATTCTAGAGAGAATTTTAAAAGCTTCAACAGAATTTCAACAATTTTGAGAGGGATTTGAAAAGTTTCAATGGGAATGGGAAGAATTGGGACAAAAATTGGAAAATTTTTAAGGGACTTTGAAAAAATTTCAACTGGAATTTTAGCCATTTTTTGACGTGAAATTGTAAACATGTGGACATGGATTTTGAAAATTCTAGAGAGAATTTTAAAAGCTTCAAGAGAATTTCAACAATTTTGAGAGGGATTTGAAAAGTTTCAATGGGAATGGGAAGAATTGGGACAAAAATTGGAAAATTTTTAAGGGACTTTGAAAAAATTTCAACTGGAATTTTAGCCATTTTTTGACGTGAAATTGTAAACATGTGGCCATGGATTTTGAAAATTCTAGAGAGAATTTTAAAAGCTTCAACAGAATTTCAACAATTTTGAGAGGGATTTGAAAAGTTTCAATGGGAATGGGAAGAATTGGGACAAAAATTGGAAAATTTTTAAGGGACTTTGAAAAAATTTCAACTGGAATTTTAGCCATTTTTTGACGTGAAATTGTAAACATGTGGCCATGGATTTTGAAAATTCTAGAGAGAATTTTAAAAGCTTCAAGAGAATTTCAACAATTTTGAGAGGGATTTGAAAAGTTTCAATGGGAATGGGAAGAATTGGGACAAAAATTGGAAAATTTTTAAGGGACTTTGAAAAAATTTCAACTGGAATTTTAGCCATTTTTTGACGTGAAATTGTAAACATGTTGAAGTGGATTTTGAAAATTCTAGAGAGAATTTTAAAAGCTTCAACAGAATTTCAACAATTTTGAGAGGGATTTGAAAAGTTTCAATGGGAATGGGAAGAATTGGGACAAAAATTGGAAAATTTTTAAGGGACTTCGAAAAAATTTCAACTGGAATTTTAGCAATTTTTTGACGTGAAATTTTAAACATGTGGACGTGGATTTTGAAAATTCTAGAGAGAATTTTAAAAGCTTCAAGAGAATTTCAACAATTTTGAGAGGGATTTGAAAAGTTTCAATGGGAATGGGAAGAATTGGGACAAAAATTGGAAAATTTTTCAGGGACTTTGAAAAAATTTCAACTGGAATTTTAGCCATTTTTGACGTGAAATTGTAAACATGTGGACATGGATTTTGAAAATTCTAGAGAGAATTTTAAAAGCTTCAAGAGAATTTCAACAATTTTGAGAGGGATTTGAAAAGTTTCAATGGGAATGGGAAGAATTGGGACAAAAATTGGAAAATTTTTAAGGGACTTTGAAAAAATTTCAACTGGAATTTTAGCCATTTTTTGACGTGAAATTGTAAACATGTGGACATGGATTTTGAAAATTCTAGAGAGAATTTTAAAAGCTTCAAGAGAATTTCAACAATTTTGAGAGGGATTTGAAAAGTTTCAATGGGAATGGGAAGAATTGGGACAAAAATTGGAAAATTTTTAAGGGACTTTGAAAAAATTTCAACTGGAATTTTAGCCATTTTTTGACGTGAAATTGTAAACATGTGGCCATGGATTTTGAAAATTCTAGAGAGAATTTTAAAAGCTTCAAGAGAATTTCAACAATTTTGAGAGGGATTTGAAAAGTTTCAATGGAATGGGAAGAATTGGGACAAAAATTGGAAAATTTTTAAGGGACTTTGAAAAAATTTCAACTGCAATTTTAGCCATTTTTTGACGTGAAATTGTAAACATGTTGAAGTGGATTTTGAAAATTCTAGAGAGAATTTTAAAAGCTTCAACAGAATTTCAACAATTTTGAGAGGGATTTGAAAAGTTTCAATGGGAATGGGAAGAATTGGGACAAAAATTGGAAAATTTTTAAGGGACTTTGAAAAAATTTCAACTGGAATTTTAGCCATTTTTTGACGTGAAATTGTAAACATGTGGACATGGATTTTGAAAATTCTAGAGAGAATTTTAAAAGCTTCAAGAGAATTTCAACAATTTTGAGAGGGATTTGAAAAGTTTCAATGGGAATGGGAAGAATTGGGACAAAAATTGGAAAATTTTTAAGGGACTTTGAAAAAATTTCAACTGGAATTTTAGCCATTTTTTGACGTGAAATTGTAAACATGTGGCCATGGATTTTGAAAATTCTAGAGAGAATTTTAAAAGCTTCAACAGAATTTCAACAATTTTGAGAGGGATTTGAAAAGTTTCAATGGGAATGGGAAGAATTGGGACAAAAATTGGAAAATTTTTAAGGGACTTTGAAAAAATTTCAACTGGAATTTTAGCAATTTTTTGACGTGAAATTGTAAACATGTGGACATGGATTTTGAAAATTCTAGAGAGAATTTTAAAAGCTTTAACAAAATTTCAACAATTTTGAGAGGGATTTGAAAAGTTTCAATGGGAATGGGAAGAATTGGGACAAAAATTGGAAAATTTTTAAGGGACTTTGAAAAAATTTCAACTGGAATTTTAGCCATTTTTTTATGTGAAATTGTAAACATGTGGACATGGATTTTGAAAATTCTAGAGAGAATTTTAAAAGCTTCAACAGAATTTCAACAATTTTGAGAGGGATTTGAAAAGTTTCAATGGGAATGGGAAGAATTGGGACAAAAATTGGAAAATTTTTAAGGGACTTTGAAAAAATTTCAACTGGAATTTTAGCCATTTTTTGATGTGAAATTGTAAACATGTGGACGTGGATTTTGAAAATTCTAGAGAGAATTTTAAAAGCTTCAAGAGAATTTCCACAATTTTGAGAGGGATTTGAAAGTTTCAATGGGAATGGGAAGAATTGGGACAAAAATTGGAAAATTTTTAAGGGACTTTGAAAAAATTTCAACTGGAATTTTAGCCATTTTTTGACGTGAAATTGTAAACATGTGGACATGGATTTTGAAAATTCTAGAGAGAATTTTAAAAGCTTCAAGAGAATTTCAACAATTTTGAGAGGGATTTGAAAAGTTTCAATGGGAATGGGAAGAATTGGGACAAAAATTGGAAAATTTTTAAGGGACTTTGAAAAAATTTCAACTGGAATTTTAGCCATTTTTTGACGTGAAATTGTAAACATGTGGACATGGATTTTGAAAATTCTAGAGAGAATTTTAAAAGCTTCAACAGAATTTCAACAATTTTGAGAGGGATTTGAAAAGTTTCAATGGGAATGGGAAGAATTGGGACAAAAATTGGAAAATTTTTAAGGGACTTTGAAAAAATTTCAACTGGAATTTTAGCCATTTTTTGACGTGAAATTGTAAACATGTGGCCATGGATTTTGAAAATTCTAGAGAGAATTTTAAAAGCTTCAACAGAATTTCAACAATTTTGAGAGGGATTTGAAAAGTTTCAATGGGAATGGGAAGAATTGGGACAAAATTGGAAAATTTTTAAGGGACTTTGAAAAAATTTCAACTGGAATTTTAGCCATTTTTTATGTGAAATTTTAAACATGTGGCCATGGATTTTGAACATTCTAGAGAGAATTTTAAAAGCTTCAAGAGAATTTCAACAATTTTGAGAGGGATTTGAAAAGTTTCAATGGGAATGGGAAGAATTGGGACAAAAATTGGAAAATTTTTAAGGGACTTTGAAAAAATTTCAACTGGAATTTTAGCCATTTTTTGACGTGAAATTGTAAACATGTGGACATGGATTTTGAAAATTCTAGAGAGAATTTTAAAAGCTTCAAGAGAATTTCAACAATTTTGAGAGGGATTTGAAAAGTTTCAATGGGAATGGGAAGAATTGGGACAAAAATTGGAAAATTTTTAAGGGACTTTGAAAAAATTTCAACTGGAATTTTAGCCATTTTTTGACGTGAAATTGTAAACATGTGGCCATGGATTTTGAAAATTCTAGAGAGAATTTTAAAAGCTTCAACAGAATTTCAACAATTTTGAGAGGGATTTGAAAAGTTTCAATGGGAATGGGAAGAATTGGGACAAAAATTGGAAAATTTTTAAGGGACTTTGAAAAAATTTCAACTGGAATTTTAGCCATTTTTTGACGTGAAATTGTAAACATGTGGCCATGGATTTTGACAATTCTAGAGAGAATTTTAAAAGCTTCAAGAGAATTTCAACAATTTTGAGAGGGATTTGAAAAGTTTCAATGGGAATGGGAAGAATTGGGACAAAAATTGGAAAATTTTTAAGGGACTTTGAAAAAATTTCAACTGGAATTTTAGCCATTTTTTGACGTGAAATTGTAAACATGTGGACATGGATTTTGAAAATTCTAGAGAGAATTTTAAAAGCTTCAACAGAATTTCAACAATTTTGAGAGGGATTTGAAAAGTTTCAATGGGAATGGGAAGAATTGGGACAAAAATTGGAAAATTTTTAAGGGACTTTGAAAAAATTTCAACTGGAATTTTAGCCATTTTTTGACGTGAAATTGTAAACATGTGGCCATGGATTTTGAAACTTCTAGAGAGAATTTTAAAAGCTTCAAGAGAATTTCAACAATTTTGAGAGGGATTTGAAAAGTTTCAATGGGAATGGGAAGAATTGGGACAAAAATTGGAAAATTTTTAAGGGACTTTGAAAAAATTTCAACTGGAATTTTAGCCATTTTTTGACGTGAAATTGTAAACATGTGGCCATGGATTTTGAAAATTCTAGAGAGAATTTTAAAAGCTTCAAGAGAATTTCAACAATTTTGAGAGGTTTCAATGGGAATGGGAAGAATTGGGACAAAAATTGGAAAATTTTTAAGGGACTTTGAAAAAATTTCAACTGGAATTTTAGCCATTTTTTTACGTGAAATTGTAAACATGTGGCCATGGATTTTGAAAATTCTAGAGAGAATTTTAAAAGCTTCAAGAGAATTTCCACAATTTTGAGAGGGATTTGAAAAGTTTCAATGGGAATGGGAAGAATTGGGACAAAAATTGGAAAATTTTTAAGGGACTTTGAAAAAATTTCAACTGGAATTTTAGCCATTTTGTTACGTGAAATTGTAAACATGTGGCCATGGATTTTGAAAATTCTAGAGAGAATTTTAAAAGCTTCAACAGAATTTCAACAATTTTGAGAGGGATTTGAAAAGTTTCAATGGGAATGGGAAGAATTGGGACAAAAATTGGAAAATTTTTAAGGGACTTTGAAAAAATTTCAACTGGAATTTTAGCCATTTTTTTTATGTGAAATTGTAAACATGTAGACATGGATTTTGAAAATTCTAGAGAGAATTTAAAAGCTTCAAGAGAATTTCAACAATTTTGAGAGGGATTTGAAAAGTTTCAATGGGAATGGGAAGAATTGGGACAAAAATTGGAAAATTTTTAAGGGACTTTGAAAAATTTCAACTGGAATTTTAGCCATTTTTTTATGTGAAATTGTAAACATGTGGCCATGGATTTTGAAAATTCTAGAGAGAATTTTAAAAGCTTCAAGAGAATTTCAACAATTTTGAGAGGGATTTGAAAAGTTTCAATGGGAATGGGAAGAATTGGGACAAAAATTGGAAAATTTTTCAGGGACTTTGAAAAAATTTCAACTGGAATTTTAGCCATTTTTTGACGTGAAATTGTAAACATGTGGACATGGATTTGAAAATTCTAGAGAGAATTTTAAAAGCTTCAAGAGAATTTCAACAATTTTGAGAGGGATTTGAAAAGTTTCAATGGGAATGGGAAGAATTGGGACAAAAATTGGAAAATTTTTAAGGGACTTTGAAAAAATTTCAACTGGAATTTTAGCCATTTTTTGACGTGAAATTGTAAACATGTGGACATGGATTTTGAAAATTCTAGAGAGAATTTTAAAAGCTTCAAGAGAATTTCAACAATTTTGAGAGGGATTTGAAAAGTTTCAATGGGAATGGGAAGAATTGGGACAAAAATTGGAAAATTTTTAAGGGACTTTGAAAAAATTTCAACTGGAATTTTAGCCATTTTTGACGTGAAATTGTAAACATGTGGCCATGGATTTTGAAAATTCTAGAGAGAATTTTAAAAGCTTCAAGAGAATTTCAACAATTTTGAGAGGGATTTGAAAAGTTTCAATGGGAATGGGAAGAATTGGGACAAAAATTGGAAAATTTTTAAGGGACTTTGAAAAAATTTCAACTGCAATTTTAGCCATTTTTTGACGTGAAATTGTAAACATGTTGAAGTGGATTTTGAAAATTCTAGAGAGAATTTAAAAGCTTCAACAGAATTTCAACAATTTTGAGAGGGATTTGAAAAGTTTCAATGGGAATGGGAAGAATTGGGACAAAAATTGGAAAATTTTTAAGGGACTTTGAAAAAATTTCAACTGGAATTTTAGCCATTTTTTGACGTGAAATTGTAAACATGTGGACATGGATTTTGAAAATTCTAGAGAGAATTTTAAAAGCTTCAAGAGAATTTCAACAATTTTGAGAGGGATTTGAAAAGTTTCAATGGGAATGGGAAGAATTGGGACAAAATTGGAAAATTTTTAAGGGACTTTGAAAAAATTTCAACTGGAATTTTAGCCATTTTTTGACGTGAAATTGTAAACATGTGGCCATGGATTTTGAAAATTCTAGAGAGAATTTTAAAAGCTTCAACAGAATTTCAACAATTTTGAGAGGGATTTGAAAAAGTTTCAATGGAATGGGAAGAATTGGGACAAAAATTGGAAAATTTTTAAGGGACTTTGAAAAAATTTCAACTGGAATTTTAGCAATTTTTGACGTGAAATTGTAAACATGTGGACATGGATTTTGG
This sequence comes from Streptopelia decaocto, assembly GCF_964273445.1. Taxonomy (NCBI): domain Eukaryota; kingdom Metazoa; phylum Chordata; class Aves; order Columbiformes; family Columbidae; genus Streptopelia; species Streptopelia decaocto. The sequence goes on from NW_028115678.1 coordinate 42,682, forward strand.
AAAATTCTAGAGAGAATTTTAAAAGCTTTAACAAAATTTCAACAATTTTGAGAGGGATTTGAAAAGTTTCAATGGGAATGGGAAGAATTGGGACAAAAATTGGAAAATTTTTAAGGGACTTTGAAAAAATTTCAACTGGAATTTTAGCCATTTTTTGACGTGAAATTGTAAACATGTGGACATGGATTTTGAAAATTCTAGAGAGAATTTTAAAAGCTTCAACAGAATTTCAACAATTTTGAGAGGGATTTGAAAAGTTTCAATG